>NC_081415.1:427623756-427771256 GCF_030272615.1 Cryptomeria japonica
GAAGTATGGAATGGAATAGGGTTAGTGATATTATGTACCAACTTAGTTTGCCCTGGTTGAGGCCCTGCAAACATGTTAAATAATCATTGAAAACATAATTAAACAAATCTTTGTTAGAAATAATGAGCAAAATATAGATCTTGTTACTAGGGTTTAGGAACGTTAACTTGATCATAAGACAGATATAACTCATTGACGGAGTTCAATCATAGGGAGGCTAGGATAAAGAGGTATGTTAGGGTGCCTGAATGTTCCTCTACCCTAGGCCCAAGAGTGGATATTAAATCCCTCTTGGCCTCATGTGGTCCTTGCCATCCATATGAGGTGGTGTGCCTAATGAGGAATCCCGTAGCCATTCCCCTCACCATCCTGCCTTTATCTTCCGCCCCATGATATGAATTCCTTAATTCCATGGACAATCATGATAGGGAAGTTAGGACGACTACAGTAGGGTGTCCCGGGAATCCTTCCCTCCTAAGCCCAAGGGCAACACTCCCTGTGCCCCCTTGGCCTCATGGGACCATTTGGTCACCGCCATGAGGTGGCATACTTAGGAGAGGACCTCATCACTGTTTCCCCTCCTTTTATCCCCTTATTCCTTAATCCTGATTGATAGCTTCAATCATGCACATAGAAATCATTATTTCCTTCATCTAATATGTAAGAGATAATATGAACACATATAGAGATTATGCATTATTATTCCCATTTAATATATGTGAGAAAACATATGAACATATGGTGCTAGCTAGCTTATATTAATTCAAGAGTAATTTAAATAGACATTATTTTATTTTTACCATGGCTCAGATCAGGTCTTATCACTGTATATGAGAGCTTCTGCTGTGCATTGATGCTCTGTCTTGATTGCTGATGTTTATAACTGATCTGCAGATGTAATTCGTCTTGGTTTATGCAAAAAAAAAAACTAAAAATCACTATGAAATCGTGGATAGAAACCCTATTGATGAAAAATACGTCAAACCCACATATTTTATTGCAATTAAACTCAAAAAAGCGAGCCAAAGTTAAAAAAAAATGGTCAAAATTGAAGTTCAACAAATTAAATATCAATCAAATCAGATTCATAGAAGAGAAAAAACAATAACTTTCATTTTTGGACCAAAAGAACACTCTCTAAGCAGGAAATGCATAGCTTTAGTAGCAATTGCAAACTGGGAAGGAGCCAATGAGCATTCTTTTCCAATCAATCTTTGCAACTCAAAAGGATCAGATAAGGATGGAACCATTGTTTTCATATCATAACCCCATCATGATAGCACAAGAAAATTGTTCTTCACATTTTTTTTTATTTAATCGAACCCAGATGGGTGTATACACAGTGCCGATCTGTTTATGATTAGAAAGGTAGGGACCTGTTGTGAATAAAGAAAGAATTCTTTAAGATAATGGATGATTAATATCTCCACACACATGAATGAGCAGAAGTCACTCCTTAGATCAGTGATCATGAAATGAACAGCGACCCCATATGAATCGCTTGTGATGATTAATGAAGGAAACAATGATGCTAGTTAACTACAGTGATCAAGTGAAGGGCAGTGATTCACTCAAAGGATAGTTAATATAATTAAAGAGTATGGACATCAATCCTTATGCAGCATTAATACAGGCTATTAAGTTGGGGTCAGGTGCGATAACAACAGCCACTTAATTAGTTACGAGGAGTCGCCACCTTTGCAAGGATGGTGAGCACTGAGAGAGAGACATAACTTCCCATTCATATTGAATGTATATATAATATATATATATTCAGCACTTTGACCATGGAGAGGGCATCGAAGGAGCAGATCATACTAAATTACTGGCAATCATTGTTGTAACAGTAGATTGGTAGCTGTATCTTACTTATGAACTAAATGCTTATTTACAGAATGTTATATTTGAATTTTATTAGGAATAAATGGGCAAATATATGACCTATAATATAAGCTGTTTCATTTATCTTTATATATATACATATACCAGAAATAAGATTTATATTTGTTAATTATAGGGAAATCAGATTTATATGACAGTTATGCTTAATTTCATTTATGTATATACATTCATAATATGAGACATTAGTATATTAATGACCTAATCCTTAATCATTCTCTATTGCCCCTCATGAGGATTGGTTGGATTTGTTAGGAAAAGGCGATATTAATATCTCACAAGGTAGGTGAGCCCCAAGAGGTGGTATGAACAGGTGTTCCTGAAACCCTTGGCCTACTTGTGGAGAATGGTTTTCTAGTGCCGTAACATAGTTACTCCCCATCCCCCGCTAGGGTTGATGATTAGGAAAGAAGTAAGGATTGGGGCTTAAATATAGTAATTTTCAATTGTACTATGAATACTAATTGTTTGTACTATGAATACTAATTGTTCTCTAGTTTTAATAATCTGATTTAAGGCATAATGATTATTTTGATGTATGTTTAGTTATTGGGAAACAGGCAGACCCTAGTAGTGGACATTACATTTCAACATGAACAGAGACATCCTGGAGCAATACTAAAATCATCCTATAGAATTTATCTCCAAAACCCTAGTCTCTCAACATCAGCATTATAAATAGCCACTCTGTATCATGTCCTTTGACAAAACCAGCCAACTTGATATAATCTTGCAAAGGATTTTTCTGAGTCTCACATCAATCACTTTTGCCATAAATTTATAAGAAACATTTAGAAGTGTAGTAGGTCTCCAATTCTTGAACATGGACTTATCATCTTCTTTGGATAGAAGATTAATAACTCTTTTGATGTTTCCCCCATATCACCCAATGTAAATACCTGCCCTCTCAAATCAACAGCAAACCAATCTTTATCCACTTTATAAAATTTTCAACAGGGAGACGATCAATACTAGGGAATTTATCATCCTTTAAAGAACTGATGGCAAAGGAAATCTCTTCAATCACAATGTCTTTCTCAAGATTAATATCACTTTTAACTTCTTAATAGTGGTTTTATTGCATAATATCTGAGGCTTTTGAGTCTCAAGGTTACTACCCTTAGAGCCTTAGAGCCTTAGAGGAGAACAATGACATATAGAAAGGATGAAAAGCATTTTTTATTTCTCTAGGTACATTTGTTTATCACCACGCTAGTTATTGCACAATGTAAATGAAATACCATTACTATCCTTTTTATTATGTTCCATGGGGTCAATCAGATTCAAACCTCTCTTCATTTTGGACCAAATGAGGAGATCATTGTAATGTTCCCTTCCTTATTTGCCCTAGAATTTGCCCTAAAATCACAATTGCAACAAATTAGGGTTAGGGTTACATCTTACCGAATAAATATTACTTCAATAATGCAATCCAGAATTTGAATCCTGCAATATTTATATAATCGTTAGGGTTTTAGGCAAATCAATCATAATCATAGATTACTAATAACACTACTAAACACATTAGAGTTTGGAGGAAGAGAAATGATGGGTCCGCTCGAAGCCATTTCTACACCAAGCCCAAGGGGATGTCTATCACAGTCCTCTTGCTTGCTTGGCAGCTTGTACCTGCCTTCCCCATTCATGTCTCATCTTCCTGAAGACACACGCCCTCTTGCAGGATTGGGGGAGGTTGTAAGGGTGGTTACTTGACTTTATAAGTGCCCTCTTTGTCTTAGGCTGCAATGGTCCAACTAGGACGGCCTCCTTATTAGCCCGCTCGCCACCCATCTCTTACTCCTCATGCCTTCTCCCACAAGAGGGATTTCAGACAAGTATGCATATCTTATATCTGCCATAGGAGCATACACTTAAACATTATCTATTATGCATAAGCAACATGTATATAAATATACCACAATTGATAGTGAGAAGGAAAGTGTTGAGGAAGACAGATCTGATGTAATATCAGTCTGTCGTAACGTGTCTGATTTGAAGATAATTTTCTTGGATGTATAGGTTGTTCAACTTCTATGAGTCGACCCTAGACTTGAAGCTCTTATGCTGAGAGCTTCGATCTTTCTGGATGAATATGTTTAATTACTGAATGTACTCTGATTTGTGTGTGATAACCTGTATTAGATCTGTTCTCTTGATCGCTGATGATTGCTTAATCTTCTTTAATAGATGGCAGATTATATATCTGATCTTACTTGGGTGATTGGATGATGATCCTCTTCCATTAATTGCTTACTCTTTTATACCTTCATATCTCATTGACGAGACACATCTCTTTGGAAAGAGATATCCATTCAAATGGGTCATGTCTCCTCATTGCTTCCTTATTATTCAAATTAGATCTGCACTTCTGATTATTCATTACAATGCTTATTTTCTATTCCCCAAGTTGATCTCCCTTGGATTTATTCCTCAAATGAAATCTTCTCCCCTTTATATCTTCCCTTGTGAGGGAGAGTCACACCTCTTTATCAATATCTGCCCTTCGCAAGGGTCACAATCTTTAATAATTATTACCCTTTGAAAGAGTTACAACCCTTCATCATTTCTGCCCATTCCTTTCTACTTCCATTAATCCTTCCTTGATTCACATGCTTCATTCATTTCTCTCCTTTCTCCATATTTTCCCCTCTCAAATAAGGTTCTCTTCTCCCTTTTATATCTCATGTTTGAGGGAGTCACAACTGTTCATTTCATGTCTTTTGACCATTCATTAACTTAATTAAAATTCAATTATATTTTATATATTTTAATTAAAATTTTATTTTTATTCTTTTGTATTTTAAATTTTAAATTTAATTATTATTATTATTTATTAATAAATTCTATTTTAAAGTGGGGACATTACAATCATTACATTTCCAGCCAAACCTGATTTTGTCCACATTTATTTTCTTTATATTCAATTATATTGAAATCACTGCCTGAAATCCATGAAACCTTGGACAAGTTATTTGCTAACCAATTCCACAGATTGGCTCTTTCCTTATACTCCTTGATTCAGTAGAGTCATACAATGAGCATGGACCGAACCTATTTCCCTGAGAATCAAAAATGACTCCCACATCTCATTTGCAGGGAGAGCATCTTGATCCAACCATGCAAGATGACCACTTGAACGAGAGGAAAATGAAAGAGCCCCTCCTCCCCTTCCCATGTTTAGTAGCAAAAAGGAAGTATTTTTCCAGATAAAAGTTGGAGCACAATCCAATGCGAATCCAACAAATTTAACTTGTGTAGCATCCAACAGTCCAACCTATCCCTAGTGTTACAAAACATTCTAACAATGACCCTCCTATCAGATGCCTCAATGACTCTGACATTCTATGAGATTTTTTTTGTTGGTTACCCTTCTCATCATATTTCATGGGACTTATATTATGGACGTGTATCCCACTGGACCTAGGATTTCCAGGACGTACTTCTAGTCTTTTTGACCCTCGTACAAATACATTTTTGTCTCTCCTCAAAAGTTTAAACGGAATCAACATTCTTTGCATCAGTTGATGAGCTTGGGAATCTGGAGACACTTCATCATGCTTCTTGGTCTCCTTTTCTTTACTAGCTAACTCTAGTCTATCATTTTTTTTATTCAGTCTCTCTCACTTCAACAACCTGTTTGACTACAGGTTGACTGGAAGCAAGGATGCCTTCATATATTACCGAAGAAGAGGAGTCACTTTTTTTATTTAGAGCATCTTCCATCTCTACACCAAGACCTCATCTTTAAGAAGAATAGCAGTTTCAGATTGTATCATTTTTAGTTTGATGAGAGTGAAGTCCATTATCAATTGGCCATTTTTTTACACGTAATGCAAGCATTAAGGCCTCCTAACTGATCTGATAGACATTGACAAACTCTATTTTCAAATTGAAAGCATAAAACTTCAGATTTTCCTCAGGTTTCACAGAAATTAAAACCCTGGCATTTAAATGAGGCAATGCAATCTAGTTTCTTCAATTTACAAGATCTCCCATAATGGTTTCAATGCATATGGAAGCAAATACCAAAGCTGTGACAGGACTTTCTGTACCTGCAATCATTTAGAAGTAGAACGCACAACCACACCTAAAGGGCTTGAATCATGGTTTTCGGACTGGCCCTATATACAGATCAGCCCATGTTCCAAAATGACTGACTCAATTACCTTTTCTGCATATTAGATTTTTTGAATGTTACCATTAATAAACCAAGTTGGACCATTCGACAAAAGGAGATGTATACGCCAAGTTTTTTACCCCACATAAAGGCTATCCAATCATCAACAAAACTTTTGGATGGTAGGGCTTCTTTGTTTAAACAGACAAAAAGAACTGTAACTTTTCTAAGTCTTTCCTCTTCCTTTTTCACAAATTCATTCATCTCTTTGTTAAGGAAAATAATCAACATTTTCTTGCGACCAGTAACTTGCTTTTTGTGTTGACTTTCTCCCGAGTCAGGTGTCTTGCTTTTGAAGACATTGCAGATATAGCCTCTATAACAGCTACTAGCAGAGAACCAAGCTGTCTTTGGAACCAAGGTGGAATCTTCTGCCTGTAATGCCTAAACCCCTGCAGAGAAATTACATTATTTTTTAGTTCACCTGGATTGCCTCGGTTTTAGTTTTCTTAGCTTCATCATCATCACCTCCTGCACTCTTAACTCAACAAACATGCACCATAAAATCCAGGTGCTATTGTATATCCAGCATACCCATGAAGTAAATAAGTTGGGTATCCGTATAACCACTCACGGGGACAAGGATTTCCATATAGAAGCACATCAAATGCAGTAAAATCATCCAAGAAAGCGAGACCAAAAACCAAAAACTAGGTTCACATAGGAAAGCAGGCAATTTAAAGAAAAGTAAATACAGTCAAAAGCGTGAAATTTGAAATAAAGGCCAACCGCAAATCATATGGAGAGCTGGAATAACTGTCAACCAAGGAAATGAAGAAAACCAAACTTTTTGCAAGAAGGGAAGCTCTAAGAGTGCTCATGGAGGATGATGTTTGTCTTCCTCAACCAGCTCCAGAGTACCCTCACTTCTGCCAATTCGTCTATCTTCAAAATATAATATGAAATTATCTGATATCTTTTTTCTGTATGGAATTTATTATGCTTTTGTTTAATTATATTTTATCTTTTGATAATATTGAGTTTTCCTTTGTAGAGGAGATGAGTCCCTTGATTTTGGGTACGAGTGTACCTGAAATGGGAATGCGGGAAGTCTACCCAAAGTCCCTTTATTAGTAAGGGATTTATATTTTGAGGTTAGGGGATGGGTTCCTCTTAACATCTCTAATTTTTTGGATGTGAGAGAAGTTCATCACGAGTTTTTCAAGCTTCCTAATTTGATATCATGTCAGCAACTGGTAACTGAATGTGCAGGTTATTACAGTGCTACAACAAGAGAAACAGTGTCTTAGGAGAAGTGATCACCACTATTAACCAGCAATCAAACAAAGCAATGCTTAAATTACCTGCTGTATAACATACAAATATTATTTGTCTGGTTTACACTTTACAGGATAATTTTTTCAGCATGGGTTGAAACTCCAGGAGGCAGGATTCCACAACGATGCTATACATTAGCAGATCCTGGCTATTCAACATTATTCAACATTGAAGGCTATATGGCCTCTTTTATTGTTTTTCTTTTTTGTTTTGTTAAGCCTAGGAGATCAACACGAGATAATATAAGATAATTTGAGGGACAAAAGGCTTGCTTATGAGTGTTATTCTAAATTTTAGAGGAGAAATTTGAAGTCTGATACGAAGATAGTTTATAGTTGATTGGGAGTTTTGATATCTGGTTGCCAGAGTGGCCAATTGTTGTATTCTGATTTCTGCTATGCCTATATTAGATCTATTGAATTTTAGGTCAGCCAATCCGTTTTCCTAGGTGCGTGGATGATAAGATTCTGTTGTCGAAGTTTTTATAACAAACTTTGCAAATTAAAAGGTAGATATATGAGAAGCAACAATTCTCACCCGTAAATCTCTCATCTAGCTTGGTATAAAGTTCACACAGAATGCCTTGGTTTGATTATGATTGGTTGGGTGAACTAGATGCACATCTCAAAGAGAACATTCTCTTTGATGCACACCATCTAGCATTGACACAAGGGAGAGTGAAGGTTTTTGGGAAAATTGTGAATATGATGCCCATGATAGGAGAAGCTGAAGGGGAATTGCACCTCTATTTTCACCCAGTTCAGAGAACAATGATTATTATTTTGACAGGAACGGTAGTAAAAGGAATATGGTAGGCAGAATGTTCACAATAAGACCTATTTAAGACCATCAGGGTTAGTGACAGAAACAAAACCTGCTAGGCATGAGAAAAATGAGGAAACAGCAACTTCCTGAAGTGCCCTCTTTTTCAGAGAGCAGAAATAATGCACCCACTGGACTGATTGTGGTAAACGAGATACTGGTGGATTGAGAGATTTGGGACCAGCCAAAGGAAGCAGTGCTTCAAGTGGTTCGGGAGGTGATCATGAGAGCAAGAGGCCTGCCAAAAGGAAAGGAACTACAGCACCGAGTTCCCTAGAGAAGACCAAAAAAAAGAGCTCACCACCAGGTTCTCTAGAGGGCCAGACAAAAATTATAAATTTGTAAGTTGTATCCAGTGTAGCAAGTTTCATTCGAATCTTAAGGGGTTTCACTTTGAATTTTTTCAGATTGCTGAATCTGTCTAATCAAATCTATCAATGCCAGCTCAATGCATTGCCATGACATCATTGCTCATTTAATTTGTTTAAATGCTGTTTTCCAGCTTGTGTGCCTTTGAAGACCACAATGGGCATATTTAATATTGTAGTAATGCAGATGCATAGGATAGGGGTGCTAACACTAGTTGTATTTATGGTTTTGAATTATGTAGCAAATTTTGTTTTAAAAATGTTTATATAGTTATTGTAGAGCCTAATTGCCCAAGGGCATGGACTATGAAGACTTGAGGTTGAGTGCCACTGTCTAAACACAATAACGTAGTGTCAGCTATCAAGTTTTGAGATAAAATGAGCAGTGAGGAAATATATTTTATTGTCATTCTCATATTAAATTTCTGTGATTAGGAATAATTTTGTATGTTATATAGCTTCAATATTAATGAAATTCCTTAGCTTTGTGATTCTTTCCCCTTCTCAAAAGTACTGAATGTTTCAAACATTGTTGCTATGCTTGTACCATCTATAAAACAATAGAGAAAACATCTCCTGTATGGATGTGTACTGTTAATGTTTTTAGCAGCAGGAGATTTCATTTTGCCTGCGATGGTTTCATCCTACACTTCTAAGAGAAGCTGATGTGTAACAACTTCCTTGATAACTGTCACCGACCTGCATGTATGACTTGCAGCTTCGTGGGAGCCTCGTGCATGCTGACAGTGGTTTCTTTCCTCTTTGTATTCCGGAAAGAGGTTCGCTTTTGTCTACGTCTTATGGCTCTTGTCGGTGCCGGAGTTTGTAACGGCAAGTATTGTAACTGCTGTCCAGCATATTGCGTGATCTGGATGTTGGCTTTTCGTCTCCTCCATCTCAGATTTTTCAAGCCTTGTCGTTTCTTTAAAGGAGGTTAGCAGTTCGTATTTCGGAGCATGGAAAAGTCCTTGATGAGAGACTATTATATATTTGTACGAGTTATCATTCAGGGGGTGGAGTTTTTCGACAGTATTTTCAGTAGCATCTCTGTATCTTCTTCAGCGTATATATCTTCTCTATCTTCTCGTGTATGATTGAGGGATGATTATTATATGTCTCAGAAAGCTTCGTATTGGCCATATTGTAGAGGCCTTCAGTTTCAGATGTTATCAGCTTCATCTTTTGATTGTTAAGGGTTAGCAATTGTGTCTAAATCATTCAGTTTGAGAGCTTTTGTATTCAAGTTTGTGACTTCAATAAAGTTTGATTTTTAGTGTGGCTGGGTATTTCACCCTCAAGTGGAAGGTTTTTCCAGGATAAATACTTGTGTATCTTGTTCTTGTGAAATTTTTTTGTTTCAGATTTTTGTCTTATGTTTCTGGTTCTAACATTAACATGCTATTAGAGCAAGTCTGAGGTCATCTCCCTCACAGTAGGCCTCAGGATTCTGGGAGGGTTGTTTGTTTATTGTTTGGTGTTATTCAAACTATGTTTTTCTGAAGACTACGTCATTCTCTAAGCTGCGATTTCATTTCTTCCTATTTCGGATTTTTTGAGCAGCCCTGCAAAACATGACAGGATCTCTGCAATGCGACTAATCTGAGGGTATCACATTGTGTGAAGTCCACTTTATTATTTTTGGAAGGACAAGATCGCGACTTCTCTGTGTCGTTGCTCTTATCTGGCATCTGCATCGTATTAGCTTGTATTTGCTATGATCATTTATCACATTGTTGTCATTGCTATAATCTGCAATCTCTGTTTTGTTCAAAGAAGAGAACACTCAGTATGTGGTGTATTTGAGCAGACCTTAATGCATACCAAAAGATTCTTGATATAAAGAACAGTGTTGGAGGAGTCTTATGAGAAGATAAGATTCAGCTACAGGACTAACTCAATGGGAATCGACAATAAAGAGGTGGAGGCTACACATGTTCTAGGTGCATAGCATGTGTTTGTGAAACTGAATGCTTATTTGAGGATCGTTTGAGCTATCATTATGTTCCAACCTGCTGGAAGTGTTGGTCACTATACTGATGGGAGATTTGGAATTGGGGTATGCTCCAACATAATTCTTGACCGCTACAACATTGAAGATATTAAAATTGAGACAAGAGGGCTCTCCCAATGAGAGGGAGTTTGACATTTCAGCTTCAGAATGAGCCTAACATTTCATTAGAGGCAACCTTGGACAAGGAGGTCAGAAGGTTGATATCAGGTTCAGAGGGAGCTCGTCATCATGAAGATTTGGTTAATGCATTTTTCTTTGTGACGGAGAAATTTGAGGTGAAAGCCCTTGTAATGCATTTTTCTCTGTGACAGAGAAATTTGAGGTGAAAGCCCTTGTAATGCATTTTTCTCTATGACGGAGAAATTTGAGGTGAAAGCCCTTGTTGCTCTTTCCACTCATGGGAGTAGCCATAGAGACTCCATGACAACATCACGTTGAGTGACTCTGTGATGAGAACTTGTGTTTATTTCACACATGGGAGTAGTAATGGTGAACATCATGTTGAGTGAATCCATGATGCTATCACGTTGAGAGAATCCATGATAAAGTTTTGTTTTTTACTCAAATGGGTGTAGCCATTGTGTTTGTCATCTTGAGAGACTCCATGACTTGAAAATTTGTAAATGATATCTCCTTTGCTAAGAGGGAGTGTCAATGTTTTTAGCAGCAGGAGATTTCATTTTACCTGCGATGGTTTCTTCCTACACTTCTAAGAGAAGCTGATGTGTAACGGCTTCCTTGATAACTGTCACCGACTTGCATGTATGACTAGCAGCTTTGTGGGAGCCTGATGCATGCTGGCAGCGGTTTCTTTTCTCTTCGTATTCCATCTGGAAAGAGGTTCGCTTGTGTCTACGTCTTATGGCTCTTGTCGGTGCTGGAGTTTGTAACGGCAAGTATTGTAACTGCCGTCCAGCATATTGTGTGATCTGGATGTTGGCTTTTCGTCTAATCCATCTCAGATTTTTCAAGCTTTGTCGTTTCTTTAAAGGAGGTTAGCAGTTCGTATTTCGGAGCATGGATAAGTCCTTAAAGAGAGACTATTATATATTTGTATGAGTTATCATTTAGGGGTGGAGTTTTTCGACAGTAGTTTCTATAGCATCTCTGTATCTTCTTCAGCGTATATATCTTCTCTGTTTTCTCGTGTATGATTGAGGGATGATTATTATATGTCTCAAAAAGCTTCGTACTGGCCGTATTGTAGAAGCCTTCAATTTCAGATGTTATCGGCTTCATCTTCTGATTGTTAAGGGTTAACAATTGTGTCTAGATCATTCAGTTTGAGAGCTTTTGTATTCAAGTTTGTGACTTCAATAAAGTTTGATTTTTAGTGTGGCTGGGTTTTTCACCCCCAAGTGGAGGGTTTTCCTAGGATAAATACTTGTGTATCTTGTTCTTGTGAAATTTTATTGTTTCAGATTTCTGTGTCTTATGTTTCTGGTTCTAACATTAACATGTACAACATATAGTTTCAGGCCAGGCAAACCAGGATAAGCACTCTCTTTAAGAATCTTTTGTCACTCAAGATATTGTTAAGAGCTGTAGAGAAGGAGAAGCAGGACAATAGGACATTACTAGAATTCACTTTGTTGGAAATGAATGTGCCAAAAAAGGCAAAATGTATGGCAGACCTCAGTTTTAGTTTTCAAAAGTGTCAGGCTTAAGTTTTGAAAAATATTTCCAAATAGGCTATTACAGTGCTGTTAAAGAATTCCAGCGATACTGGGATGTACAGCTTGATCAATGCAAAGGAGGATATTTGTGTGTGAGTTATAGACATTGAGAAAGACTCACAACATTGGAGGAGGTCATCAATAAAGAAGTAGAAATATGGAGGACTTCCAATCAAGATTTAATAGATGAAGGCACAGAATAATGTGCTTTTGAAGGAGAATGGAATATACATTAATTACAGTAGAGATGTTTTGAAGCCATCAGTTGTTGTTTTGTTGGATAAAATTGTATAAAAGTGCTTTAAAGCCTTCAAAGTCGTAAAAAAAGAAGAAGCTGGGCTGTAATGTTCTCCTTCGCAATGAAAATGGAGAAACCAGTGAAGATAAAATATTCAAAGAAATTGATGAAAAATTGAAGAGCAAACTGCTGTCCTTCACAGAACAAGACAGAAATGCAGAGAAAATTTGGGGCATGATGGCAATGACCAGCTCAATAAATAAATTAGTGATGGGTTACTCAAACAAATTATTGAAGTGAATGACCGAAAACTTGTGCAATTGGAGAATGAAGTCCACCTGCCAGCACTGAGACATAGGACAACACCTTTGTGAGGGAAGTTGGCAAAAAATAAAGGCCCACTTAGAAGCCAAGCCAGCCGCTAATGAAATCATAAATGATGTAAAAGATAATGGCAGACTTCACCAAAGATGAGTTCAAAGAAAATGACAACCTTCCTTTCTATGCTAGTTATAATTTAGAGCAACTAACAAAGTATCAACAGCTACCTTTACTGTTTGGTTTGTAAATGTATAGAGGAGATACATGCAAAGGGGAACGGGATTTTCCTAGAGAGACTTGCATTTTGGTACCAAAATTGTTGTTTTAAGAAAGGAATTGTTGCCTGAAGAATTTTCTAAGTAATTTAGAGCATTATTAAAGTTTCAGAAATTCCTTTCTATGCAACTAACAAAGTATCAACAGCTACCTTTACTGTTTGGTTTGTAAATGTATAGAGGAGATACATGCAAAGGGGAACAGGATTTTCCTAGAGAGACTTGCATTTTCATACCAAAATTGTTGTTTTAAGAAAGGAATTGTGCTTCTGATATTGCCTGAAGAATTTTCTAAGTAATTTAGAGCATTATTAAAGTTTCAGAAATTCCTTTCTATGCAACTAACAAAGTATCAACAGCTACCTTTACTGTTTGGTTTGTAAATGTATAGAGGAGATACATGCAAAGGGGAACGGGATTTTCCTAGAGAGAGTTGCATTTTGGTACCAAAATTGTTGTTTTAAGAAAGGAATTGCGCTTCTGATATTGCCTGAAGAATTTTCTAAGTAATTTAGAGCATTATTAAAGTTTCAGAAATTCATGATACTGTTTTTAACTTTTTACTGTCTTGAAATATGGTCATATATTTTTGGAACAGTCTTGGTGCTTGTGCTATTATCTTGATATAATTTTAGTTACAAATGCCTCTAAATTTGTCATCAGTATTTTCTGCGTCCAAGTTTCTAATGATGGATGAATCCAAAGCACAATTTCAAAATTTTCTTATATTTTGTACAGTGGGAATAATGTATTTATCTATTTGTAGAAGCTGATAGTTTCATCAAAACCACCTATTGTCCAAATAAACTTCAGGCATAAAAGGGCTGATTTTCATTTTACATTTTTTTTTCTTTAAACTAGTCATCACTGGGGTCCTTGACTTTCCCTGGGACATACTGACAACCAACTGTTGAAGACTTTTTAAAAAAAACACTTTCAGAAAACTCATTAATCCCTAAAAATATTTTCTCTTACATTTTACATCTGGAATTTTAATATTTGTTTTACATTTTACATCTGGCATTTTGATATTTGTCATTTGTGATTCTCAGCTCCAATATCTAAATTACAGGTTTCAAGTTTGTAACTATGATTGTTAAATGAAAGTCGTATCATGATTATTGATCAAGGAATTGTCATTGCTAATTCAGCACAATGCATTTGTTTTTTAGTTTTTCAGATTTCTTTAGTTTGTTCTAGTTGTTTTGTAGCATTTATTGATTTGTATTTAAAAATCCAAGTATACATTTTGTATCTTATTTTAATGGCTGTTCTCAAAGTACGGAAATTTTTCTGCTGTCCTCAAAATTGCACCTCTTCACGCCATGCTACCCCTATCCTCAAAGCTTGGAGAAACACTTCTTAAGAGGGAATTCCTTGGAGTGAAGCCTTGCAAGATACCTTTTTCATGTTAGTCGAATAAGCTAAAGCCTAAAACAGAAATATATAGTTAATATTTGTTACCTCAACACGCTAAATTTCTTGTAACTTTTCCTCTGAAACCTCAAGCATACATTCAAATATGTAATTTTTAGTTTAAAATTAATAAATAAACAATTTAGTTTTTGGTATTTGATCATTTATTGTTACATGCCTAGTCCTAGTGATATGGTAGTTTTAGTCAAAAGAGCTTGAATCAACATGTGCTTTTGAGGGCATATGGTATCCCATATCACTTGTGGGCTTACTCTTTGGGGCAACAGAGGTTCTTTCAAACATCCTGTTTGGCATCTGAAAACTACATCGTCAATGCAAAAATAAGCAACCAAGTCCAGCTACGATCAAAGGATAGGGGGTATGAATATTCTTTGTGACAACTTTGGTTAATTTTGGACCAATTTGGTGTTATATCCAATTGAACAAAGCCTGCTAAGAGTAGAATAATGTGGCTGCAAAATGACAATTTTTCTTTGTGAGAATTTTGGTTATTTTTGGACAAATTTGGTGTTATCATATCCATTTGAACAAAGCCTGCTAAGAGTAGAATAACGTGGTTGCAAAAAGACAATTTCTCAAGTCTCTTTCTACCGTTAATTGTTCTGTGGCATATCCAAAACTGAACAGCCAATTAAACCAAGAAAAGTTAATATCTAGAATAATGTTGATACGTGGAAACGTTTTAGATTACTTCCATGTGAAACGATGTGGCAGAAAATTGGTTTCTTAAAAGACAGTATTTTTGGGCTTATTGTGATATATAGAACACACATTTAGTGGGCAACATGCTTGGAAGAGGTGTATTTAGTTGAAATGAGAGATGGAAAATGACAGAAGTATGATGTTTGAATACTTTCTAATTCCAAGTTTTGATTGTTTGAATATTCTGATGCAAAATGAGTTTGTGTTCTTTCAGACATAGCTTGAATCATGTGTTGGTAAATTCTCATAACACTAGTTGTTTTACTGCAGGGAGTGAGCAAAAGAGTTTGTAGAGAATGAAGCTTATGCTTGCAATATTTTGCAGGCTTGCGAATTTCAATTTCCAGGGACTTTTCCAAGCAAAATATAAAAAGGATGCTACACATACATGGGTCCTGATGCTGTATCATTTACATAATCAGAATTTACTTATTTCCTGGACAAACTTCCAACGCTAATTTTTGTTGTATTTTTGGACTTTAATGATAATAACATATGTATTTTTTGCACTGATGTATCTAGAGACCCATCTCCTTATTGATCTAGAGAAATCCTTACTAGCATCTAAAACCACCCATATAAAGTAACAGTGACATTCACATAGTTTGGACCTTAGTTACCAGAAACGCGACGGGAGATCTCCGAAAGGCGTATCGAAACGGGTTTCTCGTAGCGAATGGCCGTTTCCAATCACTAATTTACAGCCAATAAAAACTAGCACACTATCTTTTTTCAAACTTCGACCAGTCCAGTTTTATTAATGCCAAAAAAAGAAACACTAGAGTTGATGTTAATTTATTGATTTTCAAGAACAGTTAACTATCACATTTTGTAAAGGGTTTCGGGGTCCCTTCAAAACCTGTTTTTGCCTTAAGCCAAAACTATCACATGAACTTATGTTTTTTTTCCCGTGGATTTACTATTCTTCTCATGCATGCGAGGTATTTCATGTAAATTATTTTAAAATAAAAAAATGAAATTTAAATATTCTTATAGAACGTTTACAACTTTTAATTTTTTAATTTTTAATTTTTATTATATATTGAAAATTAAAATAGAGATGTGTTTTATAATTTTTACTTTTAAATTAATTTTATTATATTTTTAAAATTTTAATTTATATATATTTAAAAAAATAAAATAGAAATACACATGTATATATATACAGATATATGTATGTATATACATATATACACAGATATATATATGTATATATGTTTGTATATATATACCGTTTCTTATACACAACCTTTCAATATTCCGTTTCTCGTCACATTGCCGTTGCCGTTATGTTTCTCGTTTCTCGTTTCTGATAACATAGGTTTGGACGAAGCTGAGATTTTTTGTCATTTGTGAATATTCTTGATTTTTACATTCTTGATTTTTACATGTAAACTTATTGTAAATTTGAGATTCAAACATACATTATGTGCTCAGATTTACCAAATGAAATGTATTCTGTTTGCATTAGATTCAAAATATAAATATACATTCTAATGTTACCCAAGGTTTACTTTTATTTCTTGATTTAAATACGTCTTTTTGATTTCTTAATAATTATCCAATGCCCAAGTAATTTAAATAAAAAAGGTGAATGGGATTGCATGAGTAGAAATAATCAGCTTCGCATTTCTGACCTGTGATCAAATTTCTGAGAGCATTCTTTGTGGATTTATGACACGTTTTGGTTAGATTTGATCCACTCATTTATATTTCTAATTTTGAAATATTCTGGAATAGCTTTTTATATAAGATGACGTACATTCAATATAGGGTATTTATGAAGATTAGTTTTGGGAAAGGCATGCAAGTTTTTTAAATTTTTTATATATTGATTGAAAACCAAGATTGACCCAAGGGTGTGAGATTTTCTTACATGTATTTGAAGGCGTTAGTGCTCTATTTAAACGTCTAGAAAAACAGTGCACTGATTACAGGTGTCCTGTGTGATGGAAGGGGAAGACAAGAATATTGCATCTTCTGAACACACCTGGTTTCAAGAATTGAAATTTAGACGAATAGATTGACTAGAAACTATAACAGGTGTGATATATGTCCCTATTTGATTGAAATTCTAACTGCCAGTCCTCTAATATTTATTTTGAGTCAAAACAGATCTGAGGTATGAAGCTTCTCTGTTGAGATTCATTTGGCTACTATAGGCAAATGATTCGACAAACTAAAATCTGATGCTTTCGTTCATATTAGCATTCCATTTACACAGTATTGGCATAGCCTCGTAAAATCATAAATAGAATTCAATTACCTGGTTTTAAATGGGTAAAACTCGGTAAAAAGTAGGGAATTAAATAATGACGTACTTATTGTAAACATAGAGGAAAACTAAATTTGTTTTTTCATGTAATGTACCCCCTTTTTCGCTCAGTTGGTTTTGGGGACTGTTGGCCAATACCGAGATCCGTTGGTTCATAGAGGCAGAAATTAGGGTTTCTTATTTTCTAGGAGGATGCTTTGGTAGTTTTGGTGGCTTGCATGTTGGAATTTTATAGTTTTGATTCTAGATTCCTTCTGGTTTTCAGAGAGCTTCTTGATGGTGTGACATGCAAACAAATCCAAAAACTTTTTCTAGACACTATGTTTAGTAAGTGTGACAACTGCTCAGAATGTGGTTAAAATCATTTTGGAAACATTTACTATTTTTAGCAGTATGCTATTTTTAGTAAGTATTATTTTTAGAAGTTCTATTTTTAGCAAGATGTCAGCAGACCTGTTCAGATGGCTATTTTCGACAGGTCAGTTTGAACAGTAGGTCTTTCAGCATTTTTGTTGCTATTCTTGGCAAGGGTTCTTCAGCTTAGTTTAATGACTATTTTTGGTAGGGCAATTCTTTTCGCTGGTTTCCCCATATTCTTGGAGCTTGTTTTGGCAGGTTCAGTATTTGATGAAAAATGGTGTTATAAATTAAATTATAACTTAAGGCAAAGGTTGGACGATTTATTTAAAAGGGATTGCTTAAGTTATATTGATATCTAAGTCATTTCTTTAATTATATGTGGGTGATTTTTGGTTGAGGAAAATATTTTATAAGTGAATTATTGTTGAGGCAAGATGGACACCTTAGGAGGAAAAATAAGACAATTTTATGATATAATTCACTTAGTCTTTAAATGCCATAATACACTTTATCAATGTATTTTTTATAAAGTGTATTTGCCACTAAGTAATGGGCGATTTTGGAGAAATGAAATGAAATGCAAATTAAAAAAATTGGAATGTGGTTGTTTAATCCTATATTGGAGGGAAAAAAAAATCGACTCGAGGAAGTTATAAATATGTGCCTTGGCTTTCATTTGGGACAATCCAAGAACAATTTTATAACAAAATGTTGTCGAAATGCAGAGTGAAAGCTTTGGGGAATGCTTACCTCTTAGTCATAGCTTGATTTCTTGCTTGCAATACAACAACTAGTCGAGCCAGATACTGCTATTCATTTAGAGGAGTGGATTGAAGATAATGTTGCTGATTTATGTATTAGTTTTTGTTGTGACCATTTCACACATCACCCCATTGCAAATGGGGACCCTTGCTTTTTGCTTTCTAGGGTTTGTTCTTTAGGTCTTTTAGGGTTTTGTCTAGCCTTTGCAAGATGAGTGCTGTCGGGGAGATCAATAAGATAGCAGGTCTTGGCTAAGTCTGAAAGTCCTAATCTTGAAATTTGGCTAAGTCTGAAAGTCTTGATCCTGAATTTGACTAAGTCTGGAATGTCCTGATTATGAAATTTGACTAAGTCTGAAAACTGAAAAACCTCCAAAAACTAGATTTTGCAATATAGCTCCTGGAGGTCTGAAACCACTCTCAAACATCTTGAAAGTATATATGGAATATAACTTAAAGTATAAGAAATACTTAAATGTTATATTCCATAAAATTATCTTGACAGAGAGTTCAAAAAGTCAAATTTCGCTCCTGACCCTCATAGAGGGCCTAGGGCGAGATTTTGATTTCCTTCATTTTGCAATGAAAAGAGACCAAGTTTTGATCATAAATGGAAAGTAAAGGACTTTCTCCACCCGCCTGAAGCAGTTTTGACTAGAAATGATGAAGGACCTTGTTGAAAATAGAAAAACCGCCCCTGACCCTCAGAGAGGGCCCACAACGAGATTTTCAAATATGCATTATTCTTACAAGATCAAAGTGATTTTATGATCGGAAGGGATGAAGGAAAGCATGTTCTATCCGTTGAATATAATTTGGAGGATCAACACAAGAAGAAATCAACCCAAAAATGAAAAATCGCTCCTGACCCTCACTAAAGGCCCATAGCGAAAAACTGCTCCGGACCCTCAGAGAGGGCCCATAGCGAGAAACCTAAAATGAGAATTTTTCACCCAAGTTTGAGGAAGGCTAAGGTTAGGCATAGGTTTGAAACGATTTTTGAAAAGCCTTGAAGTGAAAAGAAATTGTTGAGAATCAAAGTTTTGAAGGCAATTACAAAAATCGCTACGGACCCCCAGAGAGGGCCCATAGCGATTTTCCAGTTTTCTCTCCTTGGCTTGAAGAATTGAGATAAAAACTTGCTTGGACAGGAGGAGAACGTGATGTGTCATGCCTTGGAGGTGATTTGAAGATTAAAACTAAAGGAATTTGCCTAGAACCAAAAAATCGCTCCGGACCCTCACTGAAGGCCCACAGCGAGATTTTCAAAAAATGCATGTTTTCTTCAAAATGGTGCTAAGGCAAGGTTAGGACAAGGAGAAAAGACTTCCAAGATCGTGATGAATATTATTTTGCCTTTGAAACTTGATGATTTTGGTCAGAAAATGAAAAGTCGCTCTGGACCCTCAGTGAAGGCCCATAGCGAAAAATCGCTCCGGACCCTCAGAGAGGGCCCATAGCGATATTGTTGAAAATCCTCATTTTACCTTGCAACAAAAAAGCAAATTTGGATGGAGTGGATAAAGGAAGGATGTTGCTTAATGATGAATGAAGTTTCAATGAAAAATGATGAAGAATCAAGCCTAAAATCAAAAAATCGCTCCAGACCCTCAGAGAGGGCCCATAGCGATTTTTTAGGATCCTCTCCTTTGTTTGAGGAATTGAGACCAAATCTTGTGTGGATAGGAAGAAGAGATGATATTTTATGTCTTGGAAGCAATTTGGAATCCAAAAGATGAAGGATTAAGAGCAAGATTGAAAAATCGCTCCTGACCTTTACTGAAGGTCCAGGGTGAAATTGGTGATATCCTTCATTTTTTTATTGAGTGTTGATATTCCTTAAAATTCACCAAGTTGCTAACTTTGAGGCCTTTGGAAAGGCTAAATCAAATTCGCATTAAATTAAAGGCATTTTAATTTTATAAATTTTTAGGCCTTGAAATAATCAAAAATCCACTTTAAGTAATTTTCAAATTTTAAATAAAGGTGGGCGCTCAAATACATTTATTTTCTTTTACAAGCAAGTCGGCCTTCTTTTGAGGGGGATTTTATTTCATTTTCATTTCTTTTTGTCAAGTCGGCCTTGGAGGGAATCAAGGTGAGCGCTCTATATATGGGTGATGCTCTGTTCAAGTTTAATCATTCATTCATCCTTTCCTAAGTGCGAGATTGGAGAGCTATTTGAGAAGCGAAATCCAGAGGTTGAAGTGCGAATTGGAGGAGCGAAATCTAGCTAGAGTGGAGCGAATTTCTACTAAGTGTTGAAGATCAAAGGAAGTGGAGTTTATGCTTTTCCAAGCTAAAGGAGGCGCAATTCATCCAAGGGAGAATTTTGATTTAAATTTTGCCTAGCAAAATCCATTTTTTGCATCATTTCTTAGAGTTTAAAACTCAAGAGGAGGTATGGCAAAATCATCTTGACACTCTTGTTTAAGGTTTGATTTTTGGACATTTGTTTTGGAAAAATCTAAGTATTGCATGGTTAATTAGGAAATGATAACTCAAGATTTATCATGAAGTTTCCTAATTAAAATCTTAAATCTTCCTTTTAAGTTTAATTTCTAGACTTCAAGGTATAATACTAATTGTGAAATGTTGTGTAAGTGTCAAGATGGCGACTCCAAAGGCAGGAGTATCTACAAGTCGACAGGCTCTCATCCAAGAAGATCCGGTCGAGGACAAAGATGATCTCCTCCAGTCTAGCATTGACAAAGACGACCTTCTCCAGTCAAGCATCATCATGACTAACCCCTTCCAATCCAACGTTCCAAGGCGAGGTACATCATCACCCTGCACATCAAAGACAAAAGAAGTCAGAACAAGGGTTCGTTGAAGAAGCAGATAGTTTCAGAAGAGTTAATTAAAGCTAGCTTCTCAGCAACATCAAATTGGCATCAACCAAGTGTCAGACGAGTTGGCATCCTAGTCATCGCTCCTCTAGTTGGTGTGGTCCACCTCAGCATGTCCAGATTCAATGTACCTAACTTATGGGAGGTGGCACAAACTTCGATGTACCTACCCCAACTATCCATTGGTCGAATTTTCTAGAGAAGACATGTGTCCTTAAAATGTAATTTTATCATTGGTCAAGCATTAAATGTTATGTAATGGTTGTAACAAACCCTAATTAGGGTTTTCATTGTTGAATCTTGGCCATTGATCTCAAATTCATCTGAGCCATCAAATTGTATTGTGAGCACTATATAAGCCCTGACTCTTCATTTGTAAAGGCTAATAGGAAGGAAGTTAGAAAGGAGTTAGTGAATAGAGAATAGTTAGAATAGTGAATTAGTCAGTTGATAGAATAACAATTAGAGTAGAGTAGAGGGAGAAGGCAAAGATTGTTGCCAAGATGTTGTTGTAAAAGACTTGTGAAACTTCATTGAAGAAATGGTGAAATTTATGGGTCGATTCGACAATTTGCATGGTCTCTATACTTCTCATATTTGATTTCATGTTATTAGATGAGTGGAAGAAATGTGCTTGATTGATGATGAAATTCGTATATCCATACTACTAGCAGTTTTTTGATTGCAGACTTGCCTTGTGTAGTCAACTGGAATCATTCAGCTTAAGCTTAACTTCAATTGTTGCTTCTTCATTGATATGCATCAGCCTGATGGTGTCTATGCCTGCAGTGATGATTTGAACATCATAAAGCTTTCCTTCGAAGATCGCACTAACCTTGTGGAGATGGTCTTGGGATGTCAAAACAAGATTTAGTTAGAATTTCATCAAAGATCAATCATTGCTACTACATTCTTAGTATCAGAGTTAGATCCTTTCCCCGCCCTCATCCTTTTTCCTTTTTTTTCAAATCTAAGCTGGTAAAATCTTGTGATTCCAGCAAATCAGACGTTTAGGTCGTCAAGTGTAAGTCCCCTTGTGATTTCAGCAAAATCACATCATACCACAGAGAGCTTATCCACATGTAGAGATCCTACAACAAAGAACCTTGAAGTCATCCCGATTGATCCTTTTCGCGATATCTTCAGCATTCAGAGGCTTTACTCAAGAGAGGATAAGGTACCCTTAGGTATTTTATTCTGTGTTTGATAGTGTACAAAATACACGTCAACAGTTTTCTGATTCTGGAGTGCTGTGTGGGGATTTTCAGTTTGTTGGTTTTGGTGTGGCTGTAGCATGTTTTAGTTCATAACTCTCAGTTCGTGTGTCAGATCATTCTGGGTACTTGCTCATTCATTTCCTATGCCTTGGGCGATTCATCGTGTAAGTTTTTATTGAATATCTTGGACTATTGGATTTTATATAGCAAGTTGAACCTTTCAGCTAAAGGTGTCTTTGCTGGGAGGTGTTTGGGGTTGTGTTATGCTTATTCTAATTTGTTGGTGCCATTTTCTCAGTGTAGCCTTAGTCGCTTTAAGCCTAGGGCCTCTGGAGTGTGTTTAGAGATAATTGAGTGTGTGGGGAGTGATTTAGAAGTGTCTGTGAGGATTTTAATGTTGTTGGTCTAAATTTATTTCCTGTTGTTCATTCATATCAGATTTAGTTTTTTGGGATTGAAGTTGGTTTTGAGGTGTGTGAGTCTATTGGTGTGGTGTGAAGAGTCTTGGTAATAAGTTGTAGTTGTTAGTTTTGAGTTTTGGCATTTGAATATCCATGATGAATCATATTGTAATGTTGGTTAGTAGTACTAACAACAATTTATTTGAACTCTCTTAGTCCCACTGCATAAGTGGAAGAGGCTGGCCTTGTCGCCTAGTTTGGATAGTGATTCTAGTTATTTTGTAATCCATGTTTGCATTGTAAAGCTGATTAATAGTACTAACAACTATATACTTGAATTGTTTCTCTTTGTCCCACTACATAAGTGGAAGAGGCTGACTTGCCGCCTTCTTATCTATTGTAACAATGTCCTCCCACTGAATAAGCGGTTGAGTTGATTGCTATTCATTTCTAGTTCTCCCACTGCATAAGTGGTCAAGTGATTGTTGTTCTTTCAGTCTTGTAATCTTCTAATTGGCTGGTTGCACCGCCATACTGCTGTAGAAGTTCTTGCACCCGCTGGATAAGCGGAAGGGGTTGGCTTGCCGCCCAGTATTGTACTTGAGATTTCATTTCCAATAGTTATTTGAACTAATGATCCCCTTGACACCGTATGCTCTCACCCTCCCATACCAGGCTCTTAGTGATCAGAAAGTGAAAGGGTTACTTTCATCATTTCCTTTCTGCGCAAGTTCGATTATTCTAACCTTAATGGGTAAATCTTGTTGTGTTGAAAATAAAAAAAATTAAGGGGGATATTACAGTGGTATTAGAGTTGGTTTTCCTGCCAGCTTGTGTGTTTAATTAATCAGAGCACAAGTTCTCCCTGCCATCCTAGTGGGTCATGGTTTTTTGGTTGCATATCGGGTTTGGAAGAATGTCTACCATAGATAAGTCTATTTGTGAGTTAATGCAAGGATTGATTAATTTGATGAAGGATCTAGATATTAAAATAGGGTTGGTAAAGGTTCTTGCAAAATCCAAACATAAGGAAGAGTTTGAAAATAACATCCTTAATACTAAGACAAATGATGGAGTTGGTGCTTTGACTCTTTGGTGATGCATGCACCTATCATTGATGAGGTTGTCATTCAAGAAGAAGAAAAATCAATATTTGAGGCTGTACATGATGAACCTCTTAATGTTTCTTATGGAGCTAGTGATGGTGTTGAATGCACTCATGTGCTTCCAAAGGAAGAGCAAATGAAGATTGAAGAAGATATTGTCATTGAGATTATAGAACCAGCTATGATAGATCAACCACAAGGAGATGAATTCTTTTGGTTTCCCACTAAATGAGTCTAGCATTGTTTCATCACTGGTGTAGGAGCACCCAAAGACACAAATGAAGCCTAAAAGAGCCTAAAATGATCATATGTAATAGGTTGATAGTTTTGTGAGTCAATAAGACCCAATTGATGTAAGACATTGTCATGGTTGCATTTTATAAGTCACCATGGACAAATGACCATGTGGGTCAGTAGGAGTCTAGGCATGAGTCAGACAAATAAATATTAGTCTTAGAAACATCAGACCAATCCTTGGAGTCGCCAAATTTGAAAAGTGCAAGTTGACAACTTTTGTTGTCACTGCAAAATGTTGTAAAAAGGGATAACTAATCCTCCAACAGTTTCAAAGTTTGAAAAGTGGTTGGAAATCGTTAGGGAGGCTATACTATGCCCACTTGGATTGATTCTAGGTTATTGTTGGCGTAGTTGTTGAAGTTGATGATGTTTTGGAGTTTAGACAATACAATATACTTGGAGTTTTCTGAAATTCTGTGTTTTTGCTGTTCATTTTTAAACAATACGGATTGGTGGATGCCTGAAACCAATTGGATGAGTTAGGAAAGTCTGTTACCTTTCATTTGAATCAAGTTTGAGGTTTTGTAACAATTGGGTTGTAGAGATCCATAAAAAACTAACCAGATTGGTCACAAACCTTCCTGACACCTAGGGTTTCACCGTAAATATGCCATTAATCTAACATTTTTACCAAAGGACCAAACAACTTGTGGGAAAGTGTTACAAGGGCCATTGTATCATAAGATTTTGGTGTTGGTTTGCAGGGAGGCTCCAAGCCTTAAGAGGTTGAATTGATCCTAGGCGGGCATCTCTATGTGACCGCTTGAACTGTAGAAGTGGAAATCGCTTGCAAAAAACAAAGAAGATGGGATCAAGTCTTGAAACCTTGGATTTGGTGGTTTGACACCTTACCCCACCTTGCAGAAGTGTTGGTTTAGTCGGGGGACTAATTTAAGGGGTACTTGCTTTGTAAATTAGGCCTAATTGGCTTAATTAGGTTTGGAAGGACAATAAGGGTACAAACCTTTCAACTTGTGTTTAGAGCCTAAGCCTTTGGGGAATTGTGTAGCTTGATAATGGGTATTTGAATCTGCCATTAGTTTGTCTTGTCCTTTGGAATTTTGTTAAGTTGTATTTGGAGAACTCAATCGGTAGGGCTACTAGACAATAGGACAATTGTGAGACAAGTATCCCCTACCACATTTGATAGCTAGTCTTATGGGTGTTTTGTGTTGGTTGGACCACCAATAGACAAAATCCAATAGGTTTCCATCCCATCGGTATTGGAAGATTTTTTGCCATTCACACAAGGGTAGAGTGTTTTCATCATATAACCGATACTGGAAGATACTAAACCGGTATGCATCTGGTCACACAAATTGTTGTGTGAGTTGAGTATTTGGTAGGTGTGTTGTTTACTCCTTGAACAAACAAAAGAACTTGCTTTGGAGTAGTTGTGGGTGAGAGAAGGTTTTCACCTAGTTTGTTGCCTAGCTCTGCATCATATTGGTATCAGAGCACGAGTTGGATCGCTTGGGGAAAGTGATTTGTGGTGTATGTCCATGGAAGGAAGTGAGGGAGAGGCTAGCAACATGCCTCCTAAGAGTATGTCTCAAGATTCCACCAATAAGTTGTTTGAAGAGATGTTTGAAAACAGAGTGAGGGAGTTAGAGAAGGCCAAAGGCAAAGGAAAGGAGGGTGAATGTGACTCTGATGAAGAAGAACAAGGGGGAGAAGAAGAGACCCCAAGGAAGGAAGCTGAGTTACCTACAGATCAGAGAGCATTTGTTGAGGTCCTAAAGTCCATTGGCAGAGAATCCTCATCAGGTAAAGATGACATCCCTATGTTTAGTGGGAAAATGAATGCAAAAGAAGTGATGGATTGGATTGAGGCATTGAACAACCATTTTGAATGCAAAGAGACCCCTGAGAATAAGAAGGTTATCTTTGCTAGGTCCAAGATGAAAGGAGCAACACTCACTTGGTGGAATTACCTCTAAGGCGAGAGGGTGAAGGAAGGTAGAGGTAAGATAACCTCATGGGATAGAATGTTGGCAAAAGTGAAGGTGCAATTCATCTCGGTAGACTATGAAGTCCAAGTCTACAATAAGTTGCAAGGTTTGAGGCAAAAAGACCTTGATGTGAGCACATATATCAAGGAGTTCCATAGGTTGAGTCTAAGTATCAAACACCTTGAGGAGGAACTAGAGAAAGGGGCAAGATATCTTAGTGGATTGAAATATAGCATCCAAGATGAGATCAACATACTAGCACCGGTGACAGTGAACAAGTGCTTTCAACTAGCACTAAGAGTAGAGGAGAAGCTAAAGAGAAAGAATGATCAAAATAAAAAAGGTAGAGGGGGAAGAAACTTCAGAGGCAGAGGCCCTATGAATGGTAGAGGATAGAGTCCTAGGCCACAAGGAGAGGCTAATCAAGAAAATCGACATGGAGATGGTAACACAAGAGAGGGTTTTAGAGGAAGAAGACCCAACCATAGAGGTAGATTTGGTGGAAGAAGCTCAGAGCCTTTCAGATGCTACAACTGCAATCAAGTAGGTCATACCGCAACTAAGTGCCTTGAGAAGTCTGGATCAAGCTCCCAAGGAGAGAGGAGAACACAATTGGTTCAAGACACTGATTGTTAGTGTCAATTCACCTGATTCCTACGGACTTCCAAAGAGAGGAGAAGCCTTGATGATGAGGAGAACATTATTGAAGGTACCAAGCAATACTGAACCTCCACAAAGGAAGACACTCTTCCGGACCACATGCAAAACATGAGGCAAGGTATGTAAGGTTATAATAGATCCAGGTTCAATTGAAAATTTAGTATCCTTAGAAATGGTAGAGAAATTAAAATCGAGAAGAATTCCTCATCCATTTTCATATAAAGTTTCTTGGCTTACTAAAGGAAAACAAACCTTGGTAGAAGATCAATCATGGGTTGAATTTCAGATAGGAGCATACAAAGACAAAATCCTGTTTGATATTGTTTAGATGGATGCCTGTCATCTTCTTTTTGGGAGACCATGGAAATATGACCTCAAGGTCTGTCATGATGGACACAAGAACACCTACTCCATCACCAAAGATGAAAAGGTGATTGAATTGATACCCCTGCCTGATAACAGTGAGGATCAGAAGGAGAAGGAGGCCAAGATCACGATCATGGAAGGAAAAGAGTTCCTCAAGGCAATCAAGGAAGAGGGAACACCTTGTTTTGCAGTGATGTCAGTACCCAAGAAAGAAGAAGAGCCCATTTTAGATGGCACGATAGAAAAGAAAAGGGTGACAGTCCCCGAGGAGATGGAGGAAATGTTGAGCAAATACAAGGACATAGTCACAGAAGAGTTGCCAAGAACCCTACCACCAATAAGGGAGATAAGCCATTGCATTGAATTCATTCCCGGTGCCGCCTTACCAAACAAGCCAACCTATAAAATGACTCCCCCAAAAAATGAGGAAGTTGCAAGGCAGATCCAAGAGTTGCTTGATAAAGGTTTGATAGGGAAGAGCTTGAGCCCTTGTGTAGTCCCGATTGTCTTAGCACCAAAGAAGGAGGAAACATGGATATTATGCACTGATTCTCGGACCATTAACAAGATAACCATTAGGTATAGATTCCCTATGCCTAAAATAGAAGATTTGCTTGATTGTTTAGGAGGTGCAAGGTATTATTCCAAGATTGATTTAAAAAGTGGTTTTTCAGATTTCTAAAGGAAATTTGAAAATGGATGCTGATAAAGTGAATGCCATTCTCACATGGCCAACTCCTAGAACAATTGATGTAAGGATTTTTCATGGCCTAGCTACCTTTTATAGGAAGTTTATCAGGAATTTTAGCTAGATTTGTGCTCCCATTCTAGAGACCATCAGGGGTGGACAAAAGTGCAAATTTTCATGGACCAAGGAGGCGGATAAAGCATTTGAAATGTTGAAGAAAAAGGTATCACAACAACCAGTTCTTACCTTATGCAATTTGACAAAATCTTTCAGATTGAATGTGATGCAAGTCATTTGGCAATAGGTGTAGTACTTAGTCAGGAAGGTAGGCCAATTGTATTTTTTAGTGAAAAATTGAATGATGCTAAAAATAAATATTCTTCCTATGATTTGGAGATGTATGCATTAGTTCAGGCACTAAAGAAGTGGAGGGATTATTTGCTTCCCAAAGAGTTTGTTGTGTATACAGATAATCAGACACTAAGCTTCCTAAATACTCAGGAGAAATTGAGCCATAGGCATATGAAGTGGGTTGAGTCCATTCAAGCCTACACCTTTACAATCAAACACAAGAAAGGTGTCTCAAACAAAGTTGTAGATGCTCTTAGTAGGAGGGCACTAACAGTTTCAGAAATCCAGTTGGAGAGCGTAGGAGTTGATTCCCTCAAGGGTATGTATGCTGCAAATGAAGATTTCAAAGACATCTACAAGGTATGCATTGAGTTTGGTAGCCGGTATCATTTAGAGTATTATGGTTATTTGATTCAAGATGGTCTTCTTTTCAAAGGATGCCAGTTATGCATTCCTAAATGTTCAATGAGGGATAACATAATTAAGGAGAAGCATAGTGGTTGTATGGGGGGACAGTTTGGATTAGACAAAATTCTTGAGTTGGTGAGAAATTTTATCACTGGCCTAAATTGTAGATAGATGTCGAAAAATTTGTGGATTCATGTGTGGTGTGTCAAAAGGCCAAAAGGACAACAAAAAATGCAGGACTATACTAGCCATTACCCATTCCTTCAAGACCTTGGGAAAGTGTGAGCATGGACTTTGTGATGGGTTTGCCAAGAACTCAAAAAGGTTTTGACAACATTTTTGTGGTTGTTGACAAGTTTAGCAAGATGGCACATTTTTTGCCATGCAAGAGCACAAGTGATGCTACATATGTTGCAAACCTTTTTTTTAATGAAGTTATGAGAATACATGGTTTACCCTTGAACATTATGTCAGATAGAGATGTGAAATTTGTAGGACATTTTTGGAGGACTTAATGGAGGAAGTTAGGCACAAACTTGTCTTTTAGTTCAACTTATCATCCCCAAACAAATTGCCAAACAAAAGTGGTCAATAGGTCACTCAAAAATTTGTTAAGGTGCCTCACCAAGAAGCATGGTGAAAAGTGGGATTCCATCATCTCTCAAGTAGAATATGCCTATAATGATTCTATCAATAGGAGTATCGGAAGGAGCCCTTTCCAAATTGTCTATTGATTGAATCTAAGAGGTGTGCTGGAATTGAGAAATCTACCCTCAACTAAACATATCAGTGCTTGGGGCGAAGAATTTGCTGAAGGGATAAAGGAGATTCATGAGAAAGTTAGGATGCAATTGTAAAGGAGTACAAAGAAGTACAAGGAGCAGGTTGACAAAAGAAAGAGAGATGTGCAGTTCCAAGTTGGAGACATGGTATGGGCAAATTTGAAAAAGGAGAGATTGCCAAAAGGGAAACACACAAAACTCATGATGGGAAAGGTTGGAGCTTGTCCAATACTCAAGAAGTTTGGGAACAATGCATATGAAATCCAATTACCTTCAGATATAGGTAATATCCCCAATCTTTAATGTTGCAGATTTGACACCATTCAAAGGTACAGTGCAGGAAGATGGTACAATCCTGGTGGAAGATGCTGTAGACATATCCCGAAGAATTTCCAAGTCAAGGGCCACCCAAAATTGAAAGGTATTGGACACCAAGATTGTGAATAAAACTAGAAATAAGGTCTACAAACAATACCTTGTCAAGTGGTAAGGACTCCCTAAGGCAGATGCAGTATGGATGGATGAAGACCAGATGAAGAAACATGGAACTACATTGCAAAAACTCATCTCAAGTGGACTTGAGATTCAATCACCTGGGGAGTATGGTGCAGGATCACCCAAAGACACAAATGAAGATACAAATGAAGCCTAAAAGAGCCTAAAATGATCATATGTAATAGGTTGATAGTTTTGTGAGTCAATAAGACCCAATTGATGTAAGGCATTGTCATGGTTGCATTTTATAAGCCACCATGGACAAATGACCATGTGGGTCAGTAGGAGTCTAGGCATGAGTCAGGAAAATAAATATTGGTCTTAGAAACATCAGACCAATCCTTGGAGTCACCAAATTTGAAAAGTGCAAGTTGACAACTTTTGTTGTCATTGCAAAATGTTGTAAAAAGGGACAACTAATCCTCCAACAGTTCCAAAGTTTGAAAAGTGGTTGGAAACCGTTAGGGATGCTATATTGTGCCCACTTGGATCGATTCCAGGTTGTTGTTGGCATAGTTATTGAAGTTGATGAAATTGATGATGTTTTGGAGTTTGGAGCAATACAATATACTTGGAGTTTTATGAAATTTTGCATTTTTGCTGTTCATTTCTGACTAGTACGGATTGGTGGATGACTGAAACCAATTGGATGAGTTAGGGAAGTCTCTTACCTTTCATTTGAATCAAGTTTGAGGTTTTGTAACAATCAGGTTGTGGAGATCCATCAAAAACTAACCAGACTAGTCACAAACCCTGCCGACACCTAGGGTTTCACCGTAAAGATGCCCTTAATCTGACATTTTCACCAGAGGACCAAATAGCCTATGGGAAAATGTTAGAAGGGTCATTGTATCATAATATTTTGGTGTTGGTTTTCAGGGAGGCTCCAACCCCGAAGAGGTTGAATTGACCCTAGGCGGGCATCTCTATGTGACCGCCTGAACTGTAGAAGTGGAAATCACTTGCAGAAGACAAAGAAGATGGGATCAAGTCTTGAAACCTTGGATTTGGTGGTTTGAAATCTTACCCCATCTTGTAGAAGTGTTGGTTGAGCCGGGGGACTAATATAAGAGGTACTCGCTTTGTAAATTAGGCCTAATTGGCTTAATTAGGTCTGGAAGGACAATATGGGTAGAAACCTTTCAACTTGTGGTTAGAGTCTTAAGCCTTTGGGGACGTGTGTAACTTGATAATGGGTATCTGAATTTGCCATTAGTTTTTCTAGTCCTTTGGAATTTTGTTAAGTTGTATTTGGAGAACTCAACCAGTAGGGCTACTAGACAATAGGACAGTTGTGATACAAGTATCCCCTAACACATTTGATAGCCAGATCTTATGGGTGTCTTGTGTTGGCTGGACCACCAATAGAAAAAATCCAATAGGTTTACATCCCACCGGTACCGAAAGATTGTTTACCATTCACACAAGGGTAGAGTGTTTTCATCATACCGGTACCGGAAGATACTAAATCGGTATGGATCCGATCACACAAATTGTTGTGTGAGTTGAGTATTTGGTAGGTGTGTTGTTTACACCTTGAACACACAAAAGAACTTGTTTTGGACATAGTAGTTGTGGGTGAGAGAAGGTTTTCACCTAGTTTGTTGCCTAGCTCTGTGTCAATCACCTTCACCTTATCTTGGCAAGGAGTCAAACCATAGTTTAGGATCAGTTGAGTATGATGATGTTCACCAATTAGCTAAAAATGATGATGAGACAAGATTTGAAGAGGAGGTACATGAGACTTGGGGCAACTGTGGAGTCATTGCTGAAAGGTATGCCAAAGATTCTAATTTTGATATTCATCATAGTAGCTTGGAAAATTAGTTTGTGGTTTCCAATGGTAACCCATTGTTTGAGATGGGTATAGAGAAGACATATGACAATCCAGTTTTTGAGTGGGAAGATGGAACATCACTTGGTTCTAGCATTGCTCTTGGTGAGAATAGCAAAGTGTGAAAACCAAGAGAAGATTCCAGATCTAAGTTGGATGATACTTGGAGCTATGGTGAGCAACTAAACAAAGTAATCAACCATTTAGCATTTCGGATCTAGGTGTAAAATGAACTAAGTTTGAAGAGGATCCAACATGGGATGAATTTACATTTGATCCTAATATTGTATTGGTTTTAAAGAACAATGTTTACATGGAAGATGACATTGATGGTGTTGATGACATGACTGATGTATTAATGCATATTGCTGATCTTGAGCATAGACATAGTGGCCTCGTTGATATAGATTCACAGTTCATTGTTGAGGGTGATAAAGAAGAGGCACATGTGATTTGTGACAACCTAGAAGACTTTGATGCCCAGTGTGATAGTTGTGATTTTGGTATTCATTATAACAACAATACATTTGCTTTGCATGATTATGATTGGAAGAATGAATTGTTGGTGTCTGCTGAAAATTAAATACACACTTTATCTAGATTGGATGATATTAGAAGCCTAGTTGAAGAATTCATCTTCATGACACCAAGAGACCATTGTGAACAAAATGTTCCCCTTGCTGATTTGCACGTGATCAAGAACACAATGGAAGGAATAAAATTGGTTTTCTTACACATGATGCATGATAGAGGTGTTGCCACCAAGTTAGCAGACGAGACTTTGTCTTTGAATAAGCAATTGCGGGGAGAGGTTAGTGAGCTCACCATTGAGCATGATTCCACTAGGCTTGCTTTCAAAAGTGTCCAAGAGACACTTCTTGAAGCAAATGATCAACTCTATGAGGCCAAATGTTTAAGAGAGCAAGATTATAGAGAAATGGCCAAGGAGATCAATTGGTAATGGAGGAGCTTGATTGCATTCAGGAGGAGTATGATCTTTCTCTTTGTCCCCTAAGATCAAAAAAAGTGATTTTGGGGGCAGCCAAATGTTTGGGTGGAGCATGAATATGATAATAATCAACAGGTTGATAATCCATTGTTTGATACAGATGCTGATTGGATATTTGTTAATCCACTTTTCAAGTTTGATGTGGGAATTCCTTTTGACTTTAGTGATGAGGGTGGATCACATTGTAGAGTTTGGGACCTAGATGCAATTTGCAACCATGAGATATTGTTTCATAATTGGAGCATTGATCAAATGCATACTCTTGGGCATCTTCTTTGCAAACGAATGGATCAGATTTTCAGATTTGGGCTTGTTGATTGGTTACATATTAGTTACTTCACTTTATGGTTTTCTCTCATTCAAGGGAGTTGGTTCAATTTCTTTGGTCATGCAAGTAATGATTTTCAATTGGAGATTGCTTGGAGGTGTTTTCTAGTCACATTTGATTTATTTTTGAGCATTGGAATGCTCAACTTTCATGCTTATACTTGAAAAATTCATTGGTACTACTGTTGTCCTCTATGTAGTGCACTTCAATTAGATTGCACTTCATTGATTTCAACCATTTACAACAATAGTTATTGTTTATTTCAGGCCTTCCAAACTCAAGGAGTTCTCTTTATGAAGGTTTATGTTGTAAACTTTAACAGTTTACCTCCAAATTTGGTCTAAGACAGTGACCTTATTTATGCTATGGCTCATATTTCAAAGAGCCTTGGAGTTGTGACAATGAGCGTTAGCACTACTGTCCATAATCTGATCAGCTTACTCATGAGTTCAGGTTCTGATCAATAGATGTGTTTGATGGTTCTTGTTGCTCATCAAGTAGTGGATTGGAAAGATATTATGAGAAAAGGATGGTTCTATGTGGAGTTGGAGTCACTAGAGAGGATATTTCCAACCTTGGAGGTGAGCATATGTGTTATTTTGGATGACAATTTTCTATGTTGCAACAACTATTCATCTTCTCGGATGCTGATTTTCCTAAAATCAGATCTCAAGTCAATCATTTTAGACTTGGTGGGCTACTTGTGTACTCTTTTTCAAACTTCACATTCTTCTAGCAGGGTAGGTTTTTGGTCTTAGATGAGGGGTATGTCGAGTTGGGGCAATCAGTATCCGTGCATGAGAAGTGTTCAATCTCTAACTAGTGGTTATCCTTATGCCCTCTCTTCTACTTATGATTGGGACAATGAACCTTTGCTTTCTTTGGTTCTTCATTCTGAGGTTCTTGGAGTGGGAATTGTAAGTGTTTTTATAAGTCTCCATGGTTTTGTCAGAATAATTTTGGGGAAGCATAGTAGATTCATGTGTAGATATGAGTATGAGTTTGTTGAGCTCTTGCAAAGGAATGCTTTCCTCTTTGCAAGAAGATTTGGACATGTCACATTGGCAGTCGTGGCTCTGTTAGATACCATATGGAGATGTGTTGTAGAGTTTGATCGTGAGTTGAGTAGACTTAATTTCCTATTTCCAAGGCTTGTGATAGACAATGGTATTGTTGATATTGATTACTCAAAGCTTTCTGGGCATGAGATGTTGCATGATATCGATTTCAGTCCTTCAAGTTTTTTTACTTTGAGTATCATGGATGGTAACATTTTGGAGTTACAAGGGAGGTTAGTGCAATTTTGGCAGGATGTTTTCACTGATGTGATCAGAGTGGCACAACATCGACATAGTGAGTTCTTCCTAAGACGAACATGGGACCCTGAGATCGTACTTTCTTTGATGAGGATCAATTTAAATTTTTTTGAAGTTGTGGCGGCATTGCTTGAGGACAAGCAATTTTGGGAAGGGTGAACTGTAATGTTCCCTTTTTTGCTCTAGTTAGTTTTGGGAACTGTTGGCCAATTTTGAGACCCGTTGGTCCATTAGATGCAAAAATTAGGGTTTTCTATTTTATAGGAGGACAATTTGGCAGTTTTGGTGGCTTGCATGTTGGAATTTTATAGTTTTGATTCTAGATTCCTTCTGGGTTTTTAGAGAGCTTCGTGATGGTGTGAAATGCAAACGAATCCGAAGACTTTTTTTGGACTTACTATTTTTCGTAAGTGCGGCGGTTGCTCGGAATGTGGTTAAAATACTTTTGAAACACTTACTATTTTTAACAGTATGCTATTTTTAGTAAGTATTATTTTTAGCAAGATGTCAGCAGGCCTGTTCAGATGGCTATTTCCGATAGGTCAGTTTGAGCAGTTGGTCTCCCAGCATTTTTGGTGCTATTCTTGGCAAGGGTTCTTCAGCTCAGTTCAGTGACTATTTCTGGCAGGGCAATTTTCTCAACTTATCCTTGGAGCTTGTTTTGGTAGGTTCAGTATTTGATGAAAAAATGGTGTTTTAAATTAAGTCATAACTTAAGGCAAAGGTTGGACGATTTATTTAAAAGGGACTGCTTAAGTTATATTGATATCTAAGTCATTTCCTTAATTATATGTGGGTGATTTTTGGTTGAGGAAAATATTTTGTAAGTGAATTATTGTTAAGGCAGTATAGACACCTTAGGAGGAAAAATAAGACAATTTTATGATATAATTCACTTTATTCTTTAAACACCATAATACACTTTATCAATGTATTTTTTATAAAGTGTATCTGCCACTAAGTAATGGGTGATTTTGGAGAAATGAAATGAATGCAAATTAAAGAAATTGGAATTTGGTTGTTGAATCCCATATTGGAGGGAAAAGAAGTTCAACTTGAGGAGAAAGTTATAAATATGTACCTTGGCCTTCATTTGGGACGATCCAAGAACAATTTTGTAACAAAATGTTGCTGAAATGCAGAGTGAAAGCTTCAAGGAACGCTTACCTCCTAGCCATAACTTGATTTCTTGCTTGCAATACAACAACTAGTCGAGCTAGAGATTGCTCTTCATTCAGAGGAGTGGATTGAAGAAAATGTTGCCAATTTATGTATTAGTTTTCTGATTCTGGAGTGTTGTGTGTGGATTTTTAGTTTGTTGGTTTTGGTGTGGCTGTAGCATGTTTTAGTTCATAACTCTCAGTTCGTGTGTCAGATCATTCTGGGTACTTGCTCATTCATTTCATATGCCTTGGGCGATTCATCCTGTAAGTTTTTATTGAATATCTTGGAGTATTGGATTTTATATAGCAAGTCAATCCTTTCAACTGTAGGCGTCTTTGCTGGGAGGTGTTTGGGCTTGTGTGTTATGCTGATTCTGATTTTTTGGTGCCATTTTTTTAGTGCAGCCTTAGTCACTTTAAGCCTAGGGCCTTTGGAGTGTGTTTAGAGATAATTTGAGTATGAGGGGAGTGATTTAAAAGTGTCTGTGAGGATTTTAATGTTGCTGGTCTACATTTCTAGCCTATTGTTCATTCAAGTCAGATTTAGTTTTTTGGGGTTGAAGGTGGTTTTCAGGTGTGTGAGTCTATTGGTGTGGTGTGAAGAGCCTTGGTAATAAGTTGCAGCTGTTAGTTTGGGTTTTGGCATTTGAATAACCATTATGAATTATATTGTAATGTTGGTTAGTAGTACTAACAACAATTTATTTGAACTCTCTTAGTCCCACTACATAAGTGGAAGAGGCTGGCCTTGTCGCCTAGTTTGGACAATGATTCTAGTTATTTTGTAATCCATGTTTGCATTGTAAAGCCGATTAGCAATACTAACAACTATATACTTGGATTGTTTCTTTTTGTCCCACTGCATAAGTGGAAGAGGCTGGCTTGCCGCCTTCTTATCTATTGTAACAATGTCCTCCCACTGAATAAGCGGTTGAGTTGATTGCTATTCATTTCTAGTCCTCCCGCTGCATAAGTGGTCAAGTGATTGTTGTTCTTTCAGTCTTGTAATCTTCTAATTGGCTAGTTGCACCACCATACTGCTGTAGAAGTTCTTGCACCTGCTGGATAAGCGGAAGGGGTTGGCTTGCCACCCAATATTGTACTTGAGATTTCATTTCCAGCAGTTATTGGAGCTAACGATCCCCTTGACACTGTATGCTCTCACCCTCCCATACTGGGCTCTCGGTGATCGGAAAGTGAAAGGGTTACTTTCAGTATTTCACAAGTTTGATTATTCTAACCTTAACGAGTGAATCTTGTTGTGTTCAAAATAATTTTTTTTTAATGGAAATGTGTATAGATGAAAACAAATATTATATATATTCCTTTTGCTGAGTAGGGTCTGAGTGCTCACACTTGCAGTCATTCCAAGAAATCCTTTGATGTGGATAAGAAGCAACTGATGAATGTGGCCAATCTTCATATGTTGTTCTATGAACAAGAACTTGAAGCAACAAAGACCCTAAAGGAATTACAATAATTTATTTTATTGTTTTTGGCTTTTTCTTCCTTTTGTTGGTTTGTTGTTTTTTTTGTGATGGTTTGCTGATGGTTGGTTGGCTGTGATTATCTCTTAAGAAACCTTTCTTCGTAAAGGGTTTCGGGTCCCTTCAAAACCCATTTTACCTTTAATAAAAAACGTTATACATTATAAGCAATGTCGACTATAAAAACAATGGGTAGAGAGTCTATTTTACTTTGACATAAGAGAGTTTAATTGAAAAACAATCAACTGGCCCTAAAATAGTAGGCTATTATATTATGAAATATGACCTATTGTTTTAAGGGGCAACCTTGTCGTCAATACCCAAATTCTCATTAGGGTACAAATCCAAATTCTCATTAGGGTATAAATTAAAAGAAAAACCCTCATTGTGTTTGAAGTTTTAACTTCAAAATGAGATGGTTTAAAAGGGTAATTGAAAGAAAACTTAAAATACCCTAGCCTATAACAAAAATGTTATGAAGGTTACATCTTGGTAGTATGACTGGAATGCGAAGTGAGCAACAAGATGCCGAGAATTTTCTGCTTTATTTTATTTTTGTCAATTCAGATTCTGAGGTCTTATGGATTGATTGGTAACAATGCTTACAACTTTACCAACGCCCACAATGCATTTCATTGTATGCTTCCTTTGCATGTATGATCTCAAAGATAGTTAGCACATTGTTAACTATTCTTTGTTTATAATACATCGAACGACATTAATTATTAGAATTCAAGCTTTTGTTGTTCTTTAGGTACATAGTTATCTCCTGGAATCATACGATAGATGTATTTATTTAATCACTTTTTAATGTTTATACCTACTACCCATTTTTATCCTTCCATGTATGATATTTCTTATATTTAAGGAACTTTTTTTGTGCATGGTGAGGTGTTTGAGTTTTTTAATAATTATTTATTAGTTAGTATTATTATGCACCTCATTTATCTTTTAGGTAAATATTTCTTCAAGTGTAACTCTTTCATAGGTGTCACGATATTTGTGGTAAGGAATACTAGGATGTAACTCCTTTCTATGGAGAAATGTGTGGTGCTCGTTTCTTTTCATGAGGAATATGCCTATGCATATACTAATGTATGGTGGCAAATAAAGAAGCTTGAAGTTACATGTATAACTCCTCCTCACCTTTATAAAACTAGCACTTCTGAACGAGGTGCAATGAATTAGGCCGATAAGAAGTTATATAATTTATTTATATTAATAATTTTAATATGATTTTTTATTATTAATTAATGTTATTAAATAAAAATTTAAAAATAATAATTATAAGGAAAAACACAAGTATAATGGAGACTATTGTTTTAAAAATAAAAAAAATAAAAAAAAAGAATTATGTTTTTGAAATGAACATATATTTTAAAGAACTGTGCTTTCATACAAAATAATTATTCTAATTCAAAATTTTATAAACTGAAATTCTTATGACAAGAATCCAATAACCAAGTCAAGAATCTAATAACCAAATACAACTAATGGAAAATTACATATATAAAAATAAAATGGGGCTTCCAAAGGCAAGAGATGACATGGAGAAGTACACATATATCAAGGTTTTCAAAAGAAAATTTAGATTTAATTTCAATGATTACAAGGAAATCATAGTAACTTCATGTCTTGCTTCTTAGTTTGCCTTTAAATACCCACCTCCATTTAAAAATACTTGAATTTTTTTTTTGAGCTCATTTAAATTTTGATCGCAGAGCACATTTGCAATCTCATTGTATAGCTCAAATTTTGGAGAACCATATTTCATTCTTGTGACAACTATGTTGTTTTCAAACCCAGTGCCACCGAGCTAATTTAGATCTACATGTAATTTCCATTATCCAGTTGTTAGTATTCATTGTTTTTAGCTTAAATTGTGTATTTTTTTTTCATTTCATCATCACAAAGTTTGATCCAAAAAATAGAGAAAGAAAAGTTATATACTTTAAACAAAAAATAATACAATTTAATTATTTAAATTAATTGATGAGAAAAATCAAGAAAAAAAATCACACTATTAAACAATAAGTAGTACATTCTAATTATTTGAACTTATTCATTTTATTAGCTACATTTTATTTAATTAAGTAAATGAACCTCACAATTTGAAAAAATAAATGTAAAAAAACAAATGGTTTGGGTTCAGATTTGCAGATTGCTCCATCAAGTCCTAAGCTTCTAAGATGACTAATTATAGAGGAACTATGTTGTTGTTTCTCCATCAAGTCCTAAGCTTCTAAGATGACTAATTATAGAGGAGCTATGTTGTTGTTTCTCCATCAAGCCTAAGCTTCCAAGATAACTAATTATAGAAGAGCTATGTTGTTGTCCTTCATTTTCTGTAAATTATTTGTACTTCACAATTTGGGCCTATATGCTCATTTCCTCTTCACTCATCTCTAACATGATACTCTACACATATATTTGAATCCATAATGTTCAAACTGGAATCCCCAAAAGAAAAATATGATAATAATTTGTAGTATGTTATAGTAAATATAAATCAACAGTTGAGATCCTCTTTGTATGTCCCCTTTATTCTAGAATGGTAATCGTTTACTTGAATCCTAGCACTAAATCTATTCCTAATTGAATCTTAATACTAACCCTAACCCTAACCTAACCTTTATTTTAGAATGAAAATCTTAATTTTAACCCATCGTTAACCCTAACTTTAAACTAATCTTAACCCTAACGCTTACTACAATTAAAAGACAATACATATTATTTAATTATGGTGTAAATTATGTAATATTTACATTAGATTAAGGATTGTAATTCAATTAACAAAAGAATGACATTCTACATATTTTAATAAAATAATTTTATAAATTCTCTAATTATTTTTTATTGTAAAATTATTTTTAAATCATTTTAATTTTCAATATTTTAAAAAATCTAAATATTTTATTTATTTATTTTGTAATATACAATTTTCTAAGATGACAAAAAATAATATGAATATTAACCTCTTGTTTATTTATATTTATATTATAATAAATTCCAACAATTTGTTCTATTTCGCATCACAAAGGTGCTGCTACTTGGTGGAAGGATGCTACATTTGATCACTTGACTATCTATGTTGTTGATTTTACTTTGGTTGGCTCCTCTAAAGAGGATGAGTTCTCCTCCCAACATGACGTGCCTCTTACTGTTGTTGATGTTGCGGTTGATGCCACCGTTGTGGCTTCTTCTGTCCTTGAGGATTCAACTCTTGTTGCCCCTATTTTGCAACTCTATTCTACTCCTACTGATTTTGCTCCTGATGATGTTCTTGCAATAGTCAAAGGTGGAACTAGTGGGAACACTACCTCTTCCTCTTCTATAGTTGTTGGTCGAGACCTAGAGAAGGCTTTTGCATCTCCTTATGGCCTTGATTGTTTCTTTTCTGAGAAGGATCTTGACTCCTATGTGGATAAATTGAGATTGGTGTTAGATCCCCAAATATGGCAAAAGTCGAGGGTTTTTGATCCTTCAAAAGTTTCATGTATGGTGGAAGGTTTAGAAGTGGTGGTGCCTGATTATTTGATGAATGAAGTGATTGATGACCATAAGCTTTCTCTAGTTGTTAAGTTCCTTGCTTTACATCCTATAGACCAAGTTAGAAAATGCGCGAGCAGTGTTTGAAAGTTGAAAGGTAGTGTTAGCATTCAATGACTACTGAACTTTTCCTTTTTAGCTTTGTAGTGTATGAATATTTGATTAAGGTGCTCATTGGTGGCCAATGGGATTTTGATAAAAGTTATAAAAAATTCCTCTCTGTGTAAATGGAAGCCAAACTTTGATCCTTTAATAGATTTGGGTTTGGTGGCCCCTACCTAGATTCGTCTTTTGGGTCTGACTTTGGAGTTCTAGAACTATGGCGTCTTTCAAGGAATCATTGATTCCTTCAACCATTTGCTTGCAATTGATAAAGTTACTAAAGGAAACTCTAGATTGGTGTTTGCTAAACTTTGTGTCAATGTGGTAGTTAACTCTATATTACTTTCTAGTATTTCTTTGAAATCTATATTTGGCCAGTGGTTCTAACCATTGAATATGAGAATGATAGTGCTTTTTGTTAGATCTGTAGGAGATTCAGTCATTGAGTGACACTTGCAAAAGAAATCTTTAGTTTTAATGTTGGGGGAATGGGATTCATAATCTAAACATGCAAACTAAAATCAAATCCATTTAAAACAATTTACATTGGGAAAATGATCAATAGGGCCAATTGAAAACCTAAGGTAGAGCTGGGCACAATGTTTCACTTCCCAATTTGTTGAATTATTGCAATTGGATAATAGAGAATGATTAAATTCAAGAACTAGGGTTAATGATGCAAAATTGAGAGTAATCAACATAAACAATAAGCTACAAATCAGATACAGAGACTCACATATATGGAAATGAGAGGTAAAGAGGAAATTGTGTCTATAATTTGAGTTCAAAAAGATTGGATTATGTGGCTAGGCGAACTAGTATTGTACGTGTCTGATGTAGATATTAAAAATAGATTTGGGATCAAGATGTAGATTTGAATATCTCCTTGAAATTTCATTGGAAAATTGTCTGACTATGTGGCTAACCCACAATGTCTAGTGTTTTTTGCTTCTTCAAAATTTGGTTGTCTCAGTCTACACTTTTTAGATCTAAATTCCTCTTCTGAACATAAAAATTCAAAATTTGGTTCTTTGTGCAACAAGTTCTCTTTAAGCATTGATCTCAATGTGTCAAGCCTTTCGTTATTCATCCTCAAGAGCGAAACACATACACATCCAATTAGCATAGCTCTTCTTACTGTTCCAGGAATGGCTATATAATTCAGAGATGAATTCTTCTTGCTCATAACCCAAATTTGGTTGAAAAAATGTAATGAGACCGTCTCCTGGGAGCACCATGTTATATCATGTTGTAGTGGTCTGCAATGATTCAAAGTATTTTGCTGCTGGCCCTCCTTCTAGTGCTAGTTTTTGTTGATGGGCCTTTTATACTCACCTAACATGCAAGCTTCATGAAGCAGGGCTTCTCCTGAAAAGAGTAAAGATTGCGGAATCTCCACTCTCCAAGGTCCTGTTCGTTGGGTCACGACTATGCAGGGATAGTTCAGGGCCTATGTAACTTGTTAATCAAGGTGGTACATTGGTTGCAAAAGAGATTTATGTAGATCCACTTGGAAACAAAATGCAAAAGAGATAGGGTGCATAAAAGAAACAAACATAACCATGCAAGATTGTTAAGCTTGAAAGAAATACTTCAAATGAACATGTATTATCAATAACAAAATAGATAGCAGTAAGTGAGACTTTCCATCCACATGCAAGGTCTATGATCTTATTAATAGAAAGAGCTGACTATCAGCTTCGTATATCATAATCATGAAACCCATATTACTTAGAACAACTATGCTATCTAGAATGAAATAAGATATCAAATCAAAGAAATACCAACTTCAATCAATAGAGATCATGAAACATGCAATCCATGAAACAACTTGCATTGATTAATTATGAAAATACTATGTACCATTGAGCACTGAAACTGAGAAAGTTCAACAATGTTTAAAATTAAACTACTGAAAATGAAAATATTATAAATAAATTCCTAACTATGACCTCCAATCTTTAATTTTTGGATTTTCAAAATGGCCCAATTCATTAGATTTATAGTGTCTTGATCCCTATAATCCTGGAGTGAACTATGCCTAAGACCTACTTACAAAATGGTGGAGGTCGCAATTGACTTGCAAGTCACTGCTTTTGAACCTCAGTCAACTAATACTAAGCAAAAAGTGATTGTTGATTGCAATAGTAGTTTCATCCAACTGGGGCACATCTTAGGCCTGGTGGCATCATACATGCTGAACACGTGTCTTGGCAGGCAATTGTCAAAACTGTGTGTCTCACCTCTTCATGAAGTAGGGCTATGCCTCTCTGCTTGCAAGGATTGGGAATGCACTTGGGGTGATCTATTTGTTTAATACCTACTTTGTTTGTAACTTTGATAGATTCTTAAGTAGCAATCCATTAAGGCTTGTTGTGGACTCGCCAGATACTCAATGCGAAAAGTCATAACCCTTAGACTTTCTCTTGGTTCCTCCATCTTACCGATCAAGCTATCTACTGTTTGAGTTGCTTGGTAAGATTGGAGGACATAGTACATGTATCTTTCTATAACATCAGTATTGAATTCAACGGCTAGAGAGAAGTTTTTCAGACTTGTATGCATCCCACTGCTTGAGCACTTCCTCTTGATTGAGTGAGCCTGTTTGGAGGACATCCAACCCATGTCTACCCAACACACTTACTACATATTGCTCATATTCATCAAGGAGTCCTAAGAGAGGTGGATTCCCTTCTAGCACTTTGGCTCTACATTGGTTCACAATATCACTCTTGAATTCCAAAGCATCCATGGAGGCTTGTAAACACCAAATTCTTCTCCTCCTAGTAGGTCTTCCTTCTTAATCAGCTCTTCACACAGGTCTTTAATCTTCTTCAACATCGTAAATTATTTTGTGAAATTAGTAGATTGAGCCTACCATTGGGTGGTGCGTAGGATCATACCTCTTTCAAGGAAGTGAGCACCCTCATAGATGTTTGTAGTGTCTTGAATGAACATTCTTACTTTTCTCAATTGGTCTCTTTCCCAGGCGTCAAGAATGATTACTTTATTTCTCATTGCAGACAATGCCTTGACTTCCTTATGTGGTAGTGTTGATGTAGAGGGTTGAGCATCTCTAGGCCTCAAATCAAGGGGTCTCACCATCTCCATGAGAAGCTATCTATATTGTTGCAACTCAGCCTTAGCTTCTTTCTTGTACTTGTGCTCCTTTTCTATCCTTGTCTTGATGGTGGAAGTTGGAGCGTCTAGGATAACTATCTCTCCCCACTTGGTTTGTTTACCAAGGTTCACCTGAGAAATTTGGTACCATGGGGAAGCCTGTTCTTCTCCTTTTGTGCCCTATATTGGAGCAACTACGTTGGCTATAACATCCCCAAAGTCACTTCTTGAGAGATGGTGAAGGGTTTTGGCTCTCTAAATATCCTTCTTGGTGACTCAGTGAGTGCTTCCTATAGAGTGATACTTGGTAATACAACCTTCTTCTTCTTTTAGAAGCTAAAGTTAAGCCATCGTGGCATACTATCATCTTGTCACTCACTTTGAGTGGTTATTTGAGCAGTTACCATGTGGGTTTGTGGAGTTTGTTCATGCCCCTCTTCCTCTTCTTGTTGTTGCTTATTAGCATCCCGGTGTTGCTCATGTAGCTATTGTTTAAACTCTGTATGTTGTGGCAGAGGTTGGGGAAGTTGTTGAGAAAGGTTTCCTTGCAACACTTGCTCAACTTGTTGTTGTTGTTGTTTAGATACCTCTTCTAAATTCTCATCCACTTCTTGTTCAAAAGCCTCTTTATTTACCTCATCTTGTTCTTTTCCTTGGATTCCTTTTGGATGGTCAAAAAGTTGTACCTGGTCTTAAGGAGTGAGGACTAGGCACTCATCTTGACTATCAACCTCCATTGCCTCTACCTGCACCTCATATACCCGCGTTTGGGTAGCTTCCACTGTTTGATCTTTAGGATCTTCAACATGTGTTTGAGTGGGCTGCTCATCTTGAGGAATGGAAGGTACCTGTTCTAACACTGCTTCTCCTAGATCTTGTGAAGAGGTAGCTTTCCTTTGCATGAGATTTTTTTTCTTTTTATGAGCTACCATTGAAATAGGCTCATTATCTTCATCAGAATCCGAATCAATATTGTGGATTGTCACCTTCTCATGAGTTGTTATAGTAGTCATTGCAGGATCTTGAGAGGAAGGAGCGGGTTGTTCATCTTGTCCTTGTGATGTGCCCTCTATTGGAACAATGCCAATAGCAGGTACAATAGGTGTGATGGATGCTTGGGGCACAATGAGTAACCTAGTGGTTATACCATGATCGACTACTATCTTTAGGATTTTTCTTACAACATCAAGCATTGTTACAAAATAACATATGAAGAATGACAGTATCATTTTTAGTTAGTTCATTTTAGCTCATTATTCATCTGCATTATAAGCATTCAATGTCAGTTGCATTATAAGCATTTTATTTCATTCACAGATCAACGGTCACGAATAAAGATTGAGTATACTTGGACAAACAAAAATAATTTGCATTTGATCATTATAGGTGCATTAATTTTTAAATCATTTTTATCATCATCCATTTCATTTAGTTGCATTAAAATCATTGCATTAGTTTGCATTCAATTAAGTACATTTCATTAATCATGTAGAGTATCATCATTATTCTTTGCATTATCATTTCATTAAAGATCATTTAGTTACATCTTTTCACTTAGATTCATAATCATTATAAGCATTACATATAAAAAATAAAAAAACATTTGAGTAACATATTGCATAAGCATTCATTTTCATTTCCATATAGATCATTGCATTTGCATCATTTAAGTTAGTAATCATTTTCAGTTGCATCCAAGGTCATCAAAATAATTTTTTTTTTATCATTGCATTATCATATAAAGCATCATCATAATGAAGAGAAAAGATCATAACATCATCCATCTAATCACTGCATCCATATAATCAATGCATATAGATCATCAAAAAATAGAGTAACATGCATAATAAAGATCATCATCATATAGAGTCCATGCCTGCATATAGATCATCATAAAACAATAAAAGTCCAAGTATACAATGATATCAGATCAAAAGTACAAATGCCTCATCCATACAAAGTCAAGTCAAGGCTATCTTGTACCACTACCACCTGACTCTTTCTGTCTTTGTGGCTATGGGTGAGAAGATCCTCCAGATGCCTATCTCCCATGATCACCACTCCTCTGAGGAGGTCCCATGACTCCAGCGCTGCTAGTATCCATCCTCACAGTGGTATGATAACTACCTACTCTCTGGCTCTCTGCGACTAAATCCTCATATAGTCGTTGCCAATAGGAAGTCTCCTTCCCAGCCTGAACTAGTGCTCTAACAATATCAACTGAGAGAATGCCAAATCCAACCTAATGAATGTGATCAAGGAGGCCCTGGTTATCCTGTTGTCTCCTAACAGCTCTATCTCTCTCTGTCATGAGTGTTTGACCTGTGCTCTAAGATGATCTATCTGTTCTCTGAGACTATCCATGGTCTCCTACTTTGGCACATCCTACTGTGGCACATGAACCCCAATACCGTCATCTCCACCTCCTTGTCCACTTGCTAGAATCTCAGTTCAAGGAGATCTCAAGACCCATCGTCTAATAAGTGGAACATGATCCTCTGGATCCTCATCCTCTCCACCATGCGCTACAATAACCCTAAGGTCTGGCTGAATCTAACCAAAATCAATGCCTCTTCCGCCACCCCCATCCAATCTAGTCATCCTACCTCCTCCTATCGATGGCAACCCTCTCGATGATCTCATCCCTGCTCTACCAGTATCCCTCCCAATCTGTCCAACCTCTCTCCCACCCATAGGAAATGGTCTCCCAATCCTGCCAGCTGGTCCAAATGATCCTCCACGGACTCTCAATCAACCTCCTCTCCATCCAAGTCTCCTACCACCACCACCTCCATCTCCTCCCTCATCTCCATCCCCTCTAGCCTCTTGAGCCTCTCTAAGCTCTCATCTCCATCTCCATCTCCTAATAACTGGATCATCAAAAGCGTCATCCTCATCTCCTAAGCTAGGAGGAGGATCTGCTGGATCAATAATATGTGGAAACAAGTGTGCCAATATGTACTGAGCATAATTTGCAGTAACCCCAAGATCTAGAATGTACAATCTCATATCATAAGCTACCCTAGGAGTAGCCAGAAACTCTGCATGTGCTAACTCAAATGACAAAGAAGGTCCCCAATATCACCTATCTCTGTATGGTCGTGCATATATCGTGACACCAATAGGCATAGGCTGAATGATACCAAACTATCTCAAAATGTGACTAATCAACTGTCTCTCAACAATGAATGGAGTTCGACCAATGAGATATCTACTCTGCATAATAAATGGTAATGTCTGTGCATCATCCATCCATGGCTCACAATTGATATAAGGTCTCCAAATAACACTATCCAGTGAATCAAGAACCCAACGCTAATACTCCATCTTACCCAATTTATGCTGAGTAAGGATACCTGCATATAGATAAACATATGGCTTCCTCTCACCACGAACTCTATGATGAATAGGCCGAGTAATAGAAATGTGCTCCCAACACCAGATCTGGAAAAGTGTGCATCCTGTCGATAGACTAGCACCCTCATCGAAAACAACTTGATGAAGATCATGATACAAATGAGGAAGCATGCAAACACCCCATGCATATCAAGTCCGACGCTGCATCATTCTCTGAAGAATCTCACCCCAACCAACAACAAAACCTCAAGATCTCCTATCTAGACAGATGAATCCCCCAATAAAACCTACAAGAATCACAGGGAGAGTCTCGTAACACATAATCATATCCTCCCATCAGATCTCTCCTCTTGAAATGCTGTCATCACCAAATACGGCTCTGCACGCCTCTGTCCTTCCACGATCCTGAAAATCATACTGAACTAATTCACCAGTCACTAGGATGTGGAGAATCCCGTAGACATCCTCAAGTGTCACACTAATCTCACCCGTGGGAAGGTGGAAAGTGTTATGCTCGTTATGCCATATCTCGGCTAATGCTATCAACAATCCCCTATTATGGATAATATCAGGCATGTATAACAAGTGACATAATCCACAGGCATCTATATGTCTCACCTCTACCTGTGTAAGATTTGGCACTAAGTGCCGTATCGCCGAGAATTTCTCCCAACACTGGAGAACATCGAGTTTCTCCTGTTTACCAAGAGAATTCGATCATCAATCATCTATCTATCAAATCAAAGAGATCGCTAATCTCTAACATCAATAATTGGAAAATATTTTCACATGAAGCAAATCAGGCTATCAAATCAATTTAAACCTATCAATCATGGTTTTCTATCAATCACTGAGTTCCATTAAACTCTTCTATGCTCTTCATTAGAAACTAAATCGGTTTCTTAGAGATAATCTATCCAATCACATCAAATCGATCAATCGATTATCCTATCAATCAATATTATCAAATCAAACAATCAAGTACCTATTCATCACAATTGCGCATCAAAATGCCAAAATCTAATCATCAAAGTGAATTTTTTACTATGAAATACATCAAACACATTCATTAGAAGCAAAAGCGCTAATCTTTTTAACAAAAGTGCTATTCTATTAAACGCAGGCGCTAAATCATACATATGCGTGAACCTTTTTAACAAAAGCGCTAAACTTTCAAGCATATGCATGAAACAATCAAAAGCGTTGTTTTAAGCATCAAAAGCGCAAACACTGAGAGCAAAAGCATTGATCAATCAAAAGTGCTAACATACATCACACATGCGCTAACATAATGTTAGCACTTTTGCTCTCAGTGTTTGCGATTTTGATGCTTAAAACAACACTTTAAGAAAATGAAAATAAAATCGATGGTTCTCCAATAGGATTACCATTTCTCCACCTCACAAAGACAATTTCTTCACAAAGCTGACAAGGATGCAAATGAAAATAAAATTAACTTTGGTTAATTTTATATTTACTATTTGGAAGGGTAATTAATGTTTTTCAATGGGGAAATTATATTTATTTTTCATAAATAAATTTAATTGAAAGACCTTTTCAATTATTGTGAGATCAATCGCTTATAAAATTGTTCAATGAATTCACGATCAATCTCTTGAGGGGGTACACAGTTATGATTTTTATCTCTATTAGGCACACTATCGAGACTTGATTTAATCTTTGAAATAATGTTGCCTTGACATCATTTCAAAGAGGGGCAAAATGTATACACATAAAAATGGCTATGAGCAATTAAATAAATTTTTAATATTTATTTAATATTTATTCTTCTATTAAATAGTTAATTTGAAAAGATTAATTTATTTAATTCATTTCGTGTCTTTCTATTAATTAATTTAATTGAAATATTTTATTAATTAATTCATCTATCCTATTACTCTAATTAATTAAATGTCTAATATTTAATTATTCTTCTGTTCAATTAATTGAATATCTAATATTTAATTATTTCATCCAATCATTCGAATATCTAATATTTAATGATTATTCTTCTATCCTATAGTCTCAAATATTAAATAATTTCTTAATTATTTAATCTCTTTTCCAACTCACCTTCCATCTCCACTTCATCTTTCCTTTGCCAACTCATCAATCATGTGGCTAAAGATATTAATATTTCTTAAATATTAATTCATCATTTATCTTCAACCTCCAAATTTAATGAAATATTGTGTACGTACACATATTTCTTAAATTTTCTTCTATACTCTCTCCAACATCCCTACATCTTAGGAAGGACTTGAGTCCACTTGTCCGCTCATGCCTAAATCTTCTCCAACCATCCCTAGATTCCCCCAGTCAGCAACCTAGTCAAGGTGAGATGAGTGACACTTGTCTTCTCCTTCCCCCTTTCTCTCAACCTTCACCTTTTCTCACAACCATACAAATCTGTAGATCTGATCATGACTCTTGATCTAGGCCATATCATCTTATCCTCTCATGGTCTATAAAATCAGGAGTTTGAGTTGAGAAAGAGTTAGTCTTCAAGTGAGTTTTCAAGCTAATCATTTGTGAAAAGTTATGCATCCGCGAGTTTTAATCTTGAAGAAATTAACATTTTAGCATAGTCATTTAGCATTGCATATCATAGCATTAGTTAACTATCAGTTATCAGTCCATTCTTCATATGCCATCTTGGAAGCTATCAGTGCTTGTCTGAGAGCACACCATCTGCAACCAGGAATGGTGGAGTGAGGACACAATGAGACATAAATCATGAAGGTAATAATAGTTATTTTATTTTATATGTATTTCATGTGGTTTCATTGGTTGAGTGTGGATTTTCCTGTAGCAATTTCCTTTGTATTTTGTGAAACTAACATGTTGCAGATAGTATTCTAATGATGAAATTCAAGTCGACACATTTTGGCACCCACCGTGGGGCTCGAAGCCTCACACATTCTTTCTATTATCCTATCTAATTCTCGCAAAAAGAAAATTTAATGCATTTATAATACAGATTCATGCCTATGTGAGTTCTAACAGTGCCTTTATTTGATAGGTTAGGGCTTTTGTCCTTCAAGTTAGCGCATTTGTCATTTAGGTTAGCACATTTGTCTGTAAATCAATGTAATTAATTTTCAAAACACATCTTTTTTCCTTCAGGTTAGAGCATTTGTTAGTTTGGTTAACACTTTTGTCAAAGAATTCTCGCTTCTTAGTCCGCAGAGCAGCGTTTTTGTGTTTCAGGTTAGTGCTTTTGTCCTTTAGTTTAGTACTTTTGAGGTGAAAGACAACACCTTTGTTAGGATAGTGCTTTTATTTTCAACTGACATAATTTTCTTGCAGGTCCGAATGTCCAAGAACTTAAATTTTCCAAACTACCAACATGCATGTGCAGGATTATTTTTAAAACAAATTTCATGCATTTCCTCACCTAGTTAATTAAGAGTTCTATTTTGGAAAGTAACACATCATGTCATGCTCATTTAGCTTAACTAAGGGGGATAAATTAACAACATGAAACTTGCATTTTGAGTGACTTCTTTAAAATAGTTGCACATAGATTTTAGAAAAATTAAAATGGACTTGTGTTTTCTGTGCTTGATGAAGTAGTAGGTAAGTATGCTCTCACCATCATACGGTGATAAAAAAAACATACCTACTTTATTTTATGTATAACCGTTAGAGGGCCTGCCTTCCTGAGTTGCCTTGAGGGGGCGAGTGAGAGGGGAACAACCCAAAGTGGGAACGGGCTAATACCGAGTCCTTCTAGTCCACTCTAAATAAATCGTGTTTGTGACGAAAGTCACAAGCAACATGTGCTGATAAGTTCATACCGACACTATGTTTCCCCATAAACCCTATGGAGCATAGCCTCTATAGGCTGGGAACCTTCAGTATTTATAGAGCTGAAAGTGTCGTATGTATGGCCACATGATCAGAAGCCTTTACTAAAAACCACTTGTACTAGTTGCCAAAATCCTTCTAGTTGTTGGCGCAGGAGGTCGGACCTCTGAAGCGGCTCACACACATACGGTTCTTAGTAGAGATATAAAGTTTTCCATGGGGAGTTTTCATGGAAACTGGTCCTTGGCTACCCCGAAGAAGTGAGTGCTGAGGGTGGAGCCAGTGGGGTCAAGCATCTAAATATCCTCTTTGAATAGTGTAGCCTTGCAGGAAACCCCATGTGAGATTCAACAATTATTGTCTCAGCCTGCCATAGGATTTGTACTTGTTTATGTATTATTATTTTTAAACATTTTGTCTTCTATGTCTATGACATGTTCAAAATGGTAAAAAATTTGAGAAAATCATTATCTAAAAAATGAGCGAAAATCCAACAACTTGTTGAAGGATTTGAGAAGAATCCTTGAAACATAATCAGAATAGCGCTTTCAAATAGCAAAATAATGCTTTTACCCATAAGTTAACACTATTTGCCACAAGAGTTAGCACAAAAGCTTTTTCACATCTAAAAAGCATATCAAACCAAAATTTCAACATCAGTATCAAAACACTTCTTGAGTAGATTTATCTCTAAACTATCACACAGTTTCAAACTAGTTCAACAACTGGGTCACTAATCCAACAGGCTATTTCCGAAAGGTTTCCATAAGCGTACACATTCAACAAGCTATTGATTCAAACATTTTAGGTGCAAAAAACAACAACATAATTTCCAAGTCTCTCATCAGGATATATCAAATCCTCTATCACGAAGCTTGATCAATTCATCTTGTGTTCATTATCTTGGATATATCTTTCCTATTTTGAACCCAGGTCATATCAAAATTAGAATTGCACCAACTTTGGAATCAAACAAACTTGTAAACTATCAGATGCTTATATGACTTTTAAGTATCGCCTTAAGAAAAGAAAACCCAATTATAAAGCTATCTAGAAAAGAATAATATTCTTGTACATCAATTGCAAGATCTTATTAAAACATAGGACATTCCTATGCCGTTTTTGTCACTATTTACGTGGTGGCAGGATAGAGTTTGACGGAGAAATTTTGCAAGGACATGCTTTTCAAAAAAGAGAAGATTTATCACAACGAACAAACAATAGTTGTAAAATCAACAAAGCATATCTTCCTAAACCAATAATCACCTATTGACTTGTGCTTTAAAAACTTCAATTTTTTTGAAACAATCACATGCCAGTTTGGACTAGAGCTCAATACAAACAACTTATAAAACAACAAAAACAAATGGAGGAAGAAGATAATTCGATATTCCAAACTTTTGGGTATACCGCTGTTGACGAAGAAGCGGTCAATAACACCATTAGAGACCTTGAGCAATATTTCAAATTTGATACTAATGGAAAAATTATTGGCAAAACAAAAAGAGAAATATCTTTTGATGTTGGCAAAATCAGGAGCTAAATTACCACAAGACTTTAACATAGAAAGCTTGAAACAAGATGCGGAGGCAAGTAACACCCAAAACACCGATGATCCAAACAACGAAGATGTAAACAAAGTCATGAAGAGACAAGAAAAGAATAGGATGACACAAGAAAAGAGCGTAGCGATAAAATAACTTATGAAGAAATAAGGAGAAACTATATGGATAATCCGTTGTTAAACCTTACTCAACAAATGCAAACTCTACAATAACAGATACAAGATATGCAAAATGGAACAAGCTCCAAGAAGTATTCATTAGAAGATATCTGCCCATATCCTTTTGATAAAAAATTGAATATGGCACCATTTCTACAACATTGCGAGATCCCTAAATATGACAAATACGATAGAAAATTTGATCCTTAGGATCACATTAGGGAGATTTGTACTATGAGTATGGAATTTGTGGATGAAGAAACTTACCTGATGCATCTTTTCCCTAGGAGTTTAAATGGGAAACCAATGGAATGGTTTTCCAGATTACCATCCGAAATGAAATCTTTTGAAGAACTCGTGAATAGATTTATTTCACAATATTCCTACAATGTAAGGAATGAGATAAAAATGCTGGATTTATGCAATCTTAAAAAAAAGAATGGTGAATCTTTTATGATCTTCTTGCAGCGATGGAAACGAATGTTTAATAGGTATCCAAGAGATGTACCTGATCAAGAAAAGATGGACATATTCATTGATAATCTTATCAGTGAAATAAGTTATTGCCTAAAAATGCAATGTCATCCTTCCTTCACCAAGATGATTGAGAATGGTCTGAAAATAGAAGACGCAATGGTAAAGAAAGGAGAGCTAAAACTTTACAGTAATTCTTACAACAACAACAAGAACAACAACAAAAACAAAAACAACAACAACAACGACAACAACAACAACAAGAACAACAACAATGACAAAACCAAGTTCTAGTCAAAGAATAGGAATGTCATCAATGGAGGAAATGATGACAATAGTGCTATGAGACAATAACCAATTTTTAAGCTATCAAGTCAAATACCAAACAATAACAATCAAGAAAGCAATAAAACCAAGTCTTTCTTCTCCAATCCTCGCAGGAAATTCACAAACATTGGAGAACCATTGGAATCAACTTTAAAAAATCTTCTTGCAAACAAACTGATTGTTTTACCAGAAGCAAGAAGTTATGAACCACAAGTCAAGCCTAATTGGTAGAATGACAATCATTTTTGTAATTACCATCAAAATAAAGGACACCAAATAAATGATTGTCAGAGATTGCTACGAGACAACAACAACAACAACAATGACAAAACTAAGTTCTGGTCAAAGAATAGGAATGTCATCAATGGAGGAAATGATGACAATAGTGCTATGAGACAACAACCAATTTTTAATCTATCAAGTCAAATACCAAACAATAACAATCAAGAAAGCAATAAAACCAAGTCTTCCTTCTCCAATCCTCGCAGGAAATTCACAAACATTGGAGAACCATTGGAATCAACTTTAAAAACTCTTCTTGCAAACAAACTGATTGTTTTACCAGAAGCAAGAATTTATGAACCACAAGTCAAGCCTAATTGGCGGAATGACAATCATTTTTGTAATTACCATCGAAATAAAGGACACCAAACAAATGATTGTTAGAGATTGAAACACCTTATCCAGGATCTAATCGATAATGGAACTATCATAGTGGATAGCCATAAGACAAATGAATCATACCTAGATTTCAAAACTCCACTTCCAAATTATGACAAAGGTGAACCATCCCAATTAAAAGATGACAAAGGAAAATTGAAAGTGAACTACACTTATACATATGATGATGTGGTAAATGTCATCATTGTTAAAGATAATCCACCTTCAAATCCAATAAATGTCATTACGAGAAGCAAAGCAAATGTCACCTTTCCGGGTATAATACAAGACTCAATATCCACTTCACAAAAATACAATTTTGTAGAGCAATTGCAAAGAATACCCACTCAAATATCAATTTTGGAACTTCTCAAAGTTTCACCTATGCATAAGGAAATTTTGGAAAAAGATTTAGTGGAAACAACAGTTCCAAAACACTTGGATGTGGATCAGTTTCAAAACATGGTGGGACAACTTATAGCCCCTCATTACTTATCATTTTCTTAAAATGATGACACTATTGTCATTTTGATGATGTTTTGATTGTCATTGATAGAAACACACTTTCTTGATGTATGAGTTATGCTCAACCGGTAATTGTTCCAACCGGTATTTTGTATTATAGAATGTATAGTCTTTAAACTATCGATATTTCGCAGAAGATGGTTTACCGGTCACAGATTGACTGGAGAACCCAAGCGGTATGAAGATCCCAAGTGGTATGAAGACCCCAAGAGGTTCAAGGATCTCAAGCGGTACGAAGGACCCAAGTGGTAGTTGACTCTTGATCAGAACACTACGCTATTCCAGTCTTCATTTTTGACAACTGGTAATCAGTATATTGTATTAACCGGTATATATCTGTGATGAGTTACCAACCGGTATTTTTGTAATGTGTGATGAGTTATCATCCATCGACACTTTGACGGTGATTTTGTGCCGTGTTACCAAATGTGTCTAGATGCACCGAACCTAGGAAGTTGTAGTCTAATTCTATTAGACCGACATGAAATCAGATTCCTTTATAAGGACATCATGTCTAGGGTTTGTATGTATGAGATAGAGTATGAGATAGAGAATAGAAAAGGTTATGTGCGATCATTGAAGAGAAGATTAGGTCTGTGTGAAGAGATAGAGTGTGGAGATAAAGAAGACTGAAGTAATGCTGAAATGCATTAACAATGAGCTGTCAATGATCTAATTAAGCATACTGTGCTAGCATCTAGATCATTCACTTGTTGATTACTAATATCTTCGACAAGTCTGAAACCCTTAATCGGGTAGGCCCAACAAATCCTTTGTAAATCCTCTAACAAGGTGGTTCACAACTGTGGATCTGAGATCCTTTAACAAGGTAGTCTTTAACAAGACTTATCTCCTAACAAAGATCTAGATTCCTAACAAGATATGTTCTGGTGAAAATATTGTATGACCTTAACTAGTGTGACCTTAATCGGTCTGATTACTATTCTGCAGATAGTTACTTGTGAGTTTATGCTCACTATGGTTTTTCCCATTTGGGTTTCCATGTCAAATATCTTGTGTTATGGTGATTGTGCTCTTGTGGGTGAATGCTTTGTTTGATATTTAATTTGCATTTATCTTAACCAGTTTATTAGTGAATCTATTGCACCGGTTATCTGCTAAACAGTTTAAAAGTTTGATTACAATATTTTTTGGTATACTAATTCACCCACCCTCTTAGTATTCATGAATTGGTGATAGAACAAATCGACCCTATTGATGTTGATACATTAGATAATGAGGATGTCACTCCTGACAAAGAAAAAGCTAAGAAAGAGAAACAAGACAAAGAGAAAGCAGAGAAAGAAAAAAGAGGAATAAGAAAGGCAAGAAGAAAACAAGAGAAAAGAGGAAAAGAAAAAGAAAGAATAAGATAAGACAAAAGAAGAGAAGAGGAAAGAAGAAGATAAGAGAAAACAAGAAGAAGACAAGAGGAAGGAAGAAGAAAGGAAGAAGGAGGAAGAGAAGAAAAAGTAGGAAGAGGATAAGGAGAAGGAAGAAATGGAGAAGAAACAAGAAGAGGAGAAAAAGAAAGAGTCAGAGAAGAAGAAAGAAGAAGAAAAGAAAAGAGTGGAAGAGGAGAACGAAGCAGAAAAGAGAAAACAAGCGGAGATCAAGACCAAAGAAGGAGGGCAGACTCCTAAGGCAATCAGTGATCAAACCAAGTAGGTTGATTCCACTAGTCCTATTGATATAACTCTTGCATGTCCGACTCAATCAATAGATGAGCCTGAGCTACTTCAAGGAATCAAACTTGCACAGGAGAGACTCCTCTCTCCTGTGCCATACAAAATTGCCGAGGAAGAAAGAACAGGATGCCATACAAATTGTAGTGGACACCCTTACCAGTCTAATTCTTGGTACTAACCTCCCCATTACCGACTCCTCTCTATCCAATCTCAAACTTCTTTGTACCGTAGTAGAGGGCCAGGTACAATGTTTGGAAGATGTTGCTCAAGCAACTGCAAGTAAGAACCATGAAAAGGCACTTAGTATTGATTTAGTCAAGAAAATGAATGAACTCAGGACACAACTACTGAAGCAGTAGAATGATATCAGTGTTGCTATGGGTGAGGGTAAATTACTTCTGAGTAAAATCTGCCAACCCCATCTATTTTGTGAAGATGTGCTCAAACAAAGAGCTCAACTCCAATCGGAGTTACAAGAATATATCACCACCTTCAAGATGCCCTATGATTTATTCAATGCCTATGGACAAACTATTCATCATTATCAACGTCAGATTGCCAAGACAGACTTAGAGATCAACAACCAGACTCAAGATTTGCAGGAGCTTCAACTACTCCTATTACCTAAATTGCAGGTTCTTCAGAGATGTTTTCTCAACTTGGAAGCCATCACGATAACTCAAGAGATAAGTACCATTTATGCAATGGAAGAACTAGCATTCCAGATGAAGACTGAAAGTGAGTTTGCTACCTCATTACTTGAGTCATGGACATTGGATATAAAAACATTTGTGTAGAACTTTAAATCTATTTTTGAGAAATTTCATTCCTTATTGTCATGAACATCTACTCTATTTTATTATAATGAAAAAGGGGTTATTTTGCATTACTTTGTCATTGTTGGCAAAGGGGGAGTAGTGTAAATACATTAAAATTTTGAGGAATGTTTATGCACTTACTTGTAATTTTTGCAAAAGGGGTAGTGTATATGCTTAAGGGGAGTAATTTTGATTAGGGCATTTTTTTTTGTAAAAACACTTAGATGTCAAAATTTTCCTAAGTGTTGCCATCAATGCCAAAGGGGGAGATTGTTGGCATTTTGATGATGTTTTGATTGTCATTGATGGACACACACTTTCTTGATGTATGAGTTATGCTCAACCGGTAATTATTCCAACCAGTATTGTGTATTATTGAATGTACAGTCTTTAGACTATCGGTATTTTGCAGAACATGGTTTACCGGTCACAGATTGACTGAAGATCCCAAGCGGTATGAATATCCCAAGCGGTATGAATATCCTAAGTGGTATGAAGACCCCACGAGATTCAAGGATCTCAAGCAATACAAAGGACCCAAGCGGTAGTTAACTTTTGATCGGAACACTACAATATTCCAGTCTTCATTTTTGACAACCGGTAATCGGTATATTGTATTAACCGGTATATATCTGTGATGAGTTACCAACCAGTATTTCTATAATGTGTGATGAGTTATCATCCACCGACACTTTGACGGTGATTTTGCACCATGTTACCAAATGTGTCTAGATGCACTGAACCTAGGAACATGTAGTCTAATTCTATTGGACTGACATGAAATCAGATTCCTTTATAAGGAAATCATGTCTAGGGTTTGCATGTATGAGATAGAGTATGAGATATAGAATAGAAAAGGTTATGTACGATCATTGAAGAGAAGATTAGGTCTGTGTGAAGAGATAGAGCGTGGAGATATAGAAGATTGAAGTAGTGCTGAAATGCATTAACAATGAGCTATCAAGGATCTAATTAAGCATACTGTGCTAGCATCTAGATCATTCACTTGTTGATTACTAATATCTTTGATAAGTCTGAAACCCTTAATCGGGTAGGCCCAACAAAGCCTTTGTAAATCCTCTAACAAGGTGGTTCACAACTGTGGATCTGAAATCCTTTAACAAGGTAGTCTTTAACAAGACTTATCTCCTAACAGAGATCTAGATTCCTAACAAGATATGTTCTTGTGAAGAATATTGTATGACCTTAACCAGTGTGACCTTAACCGGTCTGATTACTATTCTACAGATAGTTACTTGTGAGTTTATGCTCACCGTGGTTTTTCCCATTTGGGTTTCCACGTCAAATATCTTGTGTTATGGTGATTGTGCTCTTGTGGGTGAACTTTGTTTGCTATTTGGTTTGCATTTATCTTAACCATTTTATTAGTGGACCTGTTGCACCGGTTATGTGCGAAACTGTTTAAAAGTTTGATTACAATATTTTTTGGTATACTAATTCACCTCCCCTCTTAGTATTCATGAATTGGTATCAGAGCCAACCTTTCTATAAGTCTAACCACTTGGAAGGAGTTATGGGGGAACACAGTGTGAGGGTACTTACTCATCATCTCACTGAGACTGAGAGAGCCTATGATGAACTCAAAGTCAAGTATAAAGCCTCTTTGGCCAAGAGAAGAGAGCATGGTAAAAAACGGATGGAACTTACTAAAAATAGCTCTTCTGATGAAGCAGACATTCATGCCCTAGTTGAAGAAGTTGAAAAACTGAATGAATCTAAAGCCAACCTGAGAAGTGAGTTGGAAGGACTGACTATCAGAATATGTTAGGAGCTTGAGAACAGAAGGAAAGATGAATATTTGGTAAAAGAAAAAGATGATGAGATCTCCAAGTTGAAGCAAGAAATCAGTACCCTTACCGCTCATCTCCAAGAGAGTAAAGTGGAAAAAGAAGAAATGCAAGGTGAACTAAACATGGCCATTTTTGAGAATGCAACCTTGATGGAATCCAATGCTGCTATTTCCAAGGAACTTATTGAGTCAAATGAAATACTTTCCAAATTCAATCAGAGTACTGCTAAGCTAGAGCAAAAGCTAGAATCAACAAAGCCGATAAAGAATACCACTAGACTTGGTTTCTTTTGGTATGAGGAAGGTGAGACCTCTGGAACAAAAGCTGAAGCATCAAAGAAGCAATCGACATCCAAGGATAAAGGTAAGCAAAAATTTAAACCTGTTTGCTTTAATTATCTCAAAGAAGGTCATACTGCCAATGTGTGTAGAAGCAAGGCCTACAACAATTATCCTTATTTTCAGAATAATATGCCTAGATCCAATAGATTCAATGGAAAGTGTTATGCATGCAACAAGTTTGGGCATTGAGCATTTGAATGTAGGTTAGTTTTGCAGAACACTGGGAGATATCCTCTAAGGAATCAAGGAGTCATCCCAGAACCTTTTGTGAACCAGAATCCCAACCAATACAATACCTATGACCATCGGTCAGATGATTATCAAGCGACTACTAGTTGGAGAGCAACTTGTTTGATCTGTCATGGTAGTGGTCACATTGCTGTAACATGCAAAAGGAAGAATGGAACTATGAATAACAGACTATGGAGAACACTTGGAATGGTATGCTATCATTGCAACAAATCGGGACACACTGCCAAAACTTGCAGACTGAGAAAGAACCTAACAGGTGATATACCGATCACTCCAGAAGGGAAGATTGATGTTGAAATCGTTCAAACGGAAATGAATAAAACTTGGAAAAAGAAATCAGAAGAAGAGTTACAGGATGAACCTGCTTCTGCACCTAGTGTGGAAGTCTCTGAACTGGAAAACTAAGCTTCAAAAAAACTTAGGGGGAACATATTAGTGAAATATTTTGAACCCCTGGTTTATATTGGTAAAGATCTTAACCGATATATGTTACTTGTCGATCAGTAGAAGATTTGATGAGGCTAAAGGAAAAATTAGGGTTTGTGCCCTAGTGGTGATGCATTTATTATGGTAGATGAGAATTTGTTTATGAGGGTCTTCGTCATCATTTTTACTTATCTATTTTTGAAAGAAGAATTTTCAAGAGCAGAGCAACCAGAGAGATTTGTTTGGCATTTGAAGAAATCTTGTGTGGAATATTGTAATCATCTTCAAGCAATCAGTGAAGAACACTAAGCGGTGAACTAGCAACCAAAGTGGTGTATTGTGCGCGATATTGGAAAACCTAAATTTCAGATTGTAAAGGTATTTTTCAAAAGTATTTCTTATCATTTGGTTATGTCTTCTACATCACTTTTCTAGTTCTAGTGCACCTGAAGATTCACCTTCTTTTCTTCAAAATAAAATGAGATACAATGCCCTATCTCAAATTCCCATCAGAGTCATTGTCGAGGGAGATGTTTCAAGGTATATAGACTGTAAGTTGAAAGACCCAGGATCCCTAGTAAGTCACTCCCAGCTAAGTTTGTTCTGTGGATATGACAAGAAGATCAAACCAAAGTATAGCATCCTCGAGAAGATGAATCTGCACAATGCGGTATACTTTCTGGAAGAATTTACAGAAGAATATATTTGCATTATCCTTAGTAGAGTGCATGGTGACAAGATGTATCTCGAGCGGACCCATGACATCACACCAGAAGCGATTCATACCGTCACTAGATTCTACAATATTGGAGAATTACCAATTCTATGGAAGGTCATGAAAACTCAAATGACACAACTCACCGGTTCTATGAGTGACCAACCGACAATGACTGTCAACACCATTTTTGATGATCTGGTAAAATACGCCTACATGGTGATTGGTTACAGGATATTTTATGCTAGTAGAATGAACTCTATCTCTGCTGTTGTGGTGAATGCCGCTTACAAGATGATCAAGGAAGGTACTAAATATGACTTATGTACCTATTTATAGATGCAATTTTTGGTGAATTTGAAATCCATCAAACAGGATAAATCTTTGAGGTTCAAGTTTGGACAACTTCTGGTCAGTTTATTCTTTTATTTTCAAGGTTATTTTCCTAGAGTAGGTGATGTTCAATAGTCTACTGACCTACGGGTCTCTAGATAGATTAAGGAGAGTCTACAAGTAGTGGGAACTACATATCTCGAGGTTCTAAATAAGTATTTTGATGAATTCAAACGAAAGATGAGCCAGAGAATGAGGATATTTGATGATATTGTGAAGAAGTATGTAGATGACATTTGCTTCACAATAAGGATAGATGACTGCATAATGGAAGCGGTGGAACCAAGAAAGGAAGTAGTTGGCCCTATGAGGTATGAAGTGGTGAATGACATGTTGATCGGGTATACCTCTACCCTACTTGCCTTACCACTGGATGCAAAGAAGAAAAGAACTAGTAAATACATGGAGAGGGTTACACCGATTGAGGAACCAAAGCAGAAAAAGGGCAAAGTAGTGCCATCGGTATCTGCACTAGTTACATCTACCAGTTCAAAAGTGACCAAGCGGTCACCAGCCAAAAAGAAACCTGAGAATATTTTGGCAAAGGTATTTGAGAGGAAGCGGAAATCCAAGACTCACTCACCGGAGTCATAGGACACTGAACCAGAGATTCAAACAAAGAAGACAAGGCAATCAAGCAAGAAGGCGAAGTCTATCGGTAATGTACCAACAACTTCTGCACCGGTAAATATAGATATTTCTTCTTATAAACCAATGACACATTGTCAGAGGACAATAAAGAATATTAGGAGGAAAGTGCTTGATGATTTAAAGGAATATTTTGATGATTTTAATGATAGTGAAAAAGAGGAGGTAGAACCAGAGGTCATTAAATATTTATGTGTTAATGATCGATCGCCTTCTGAGATTAAATCTGTTACTCCAAATTCTTTGTATAATTCTTTGGATAACAAATGGCGCATTGCCATTGAAAGAGAACAGGAGATCAAGGAAATTTTTTTTGCATAGTACTTTCCTGATGCTTCTATTTCTGAGTTATTTGAAATTATGGATAAGAACAAAGGCATCTTCTTTATGAGAAGGAGGTGACTCAGGTTACTAGAACGTAAAAATTCTGAAGTAGAAAAGGATACCCACATACATGTGAAAGCTGCTGTCAATATGCACCGAGTATTTGAAGCCACTAGGCAGGTTGACCAAGCACCAGACCTATCCTCAGACAAACTGGATGAGGTATTTGATAGTTAAGGTGAAAGAGTGACAAAACAAATCGACCCTATTGATGTTGTTACATTAGATAATGAGGATGTCACTCCCGACAAAGAAAAAGATGAGAAAGAGAAACAAGACAAAGAGAAAGCAGAGAAAGAAAAAAGAGGAATAAGAAAGGCAAGAAGAAAACAAGAGAAAAGAGGAAAAGAAAAAGAAAGAATAAGATAAGACAAAAGAAGAAGAGAAGAGGAAAGAAGAAGATAAGAGAAAACAAGAAGAAGACAAGAGGAAGGAAGAAGAAAGGAAGACGGAGGAAGAGAAGAAAAAGCAGAAAGAGGATAAGAAGAAGGAAGAAATGGAGAAGAAACAAGAACAGGAGAAAAAGAAAGAGTCAGAGAAGAATAAAGAAGAGGAAAAGAAAAGAGTGGAAGAGGAGAACAGAGCAGAGAAGAGAAAACAAGCAGAGATCAAGACCAAAGGAGGGCAGACTCCTTAGGCAATCGGTGATCAAACCAAGCAGGTTGATTCCACCAGTCCTATGGATATAACTCTTGCATGTCTGACTCAATCAATAGATGAGTCTGAGCTACTTCAAGGCATCAAACTTGCATAGGAGAGACTGGAAGAATTACAGAGGAAGAAAGAATAGGATGTCATACAAATTGTAGTGGACACCTTTACCAGTCTAATTCTTGGTACTAACCTCCCCAGTATCGACTGCTCTCTATCCAAGCTCAAACTTCTTTGTACCGTAGTAGAGGGCCAGGTACAATGTTTGGAAGATGTTGCTCAAGCAACTGCAAGTAAGAACCATGAAAAGGCACTTAATATTGCCTTAGTCAAGAAAATGAATGAACTCAGGAAACAACTACTGAAGCAACATAATGATATCATTGTTGCTATGGGCAAGGGTAAATTACTTATGAGTAAAATCTGCCAACCCCATCTATTTTGTGAAGATGTGCTCAAACAGAAAGCTCAACTCCAATTGGAGTTACAGGAATATATCACCACCTTCAAGATTCCCTATGATTTATTCACTGCCTATGGACAAACTATTAATTATTATCAGCGTCAGACTGCCAAGATGGACTTAGTGATCAACAACCAAACTCAAGATTTGCAAGAGCTTCAATTGCTCCTATTACCTAAACTGCAGGTTCTTCAGAGATGTTTTCTCAACTTGGAAGCCATCAGGGTAACTCTAGAGCTGAGTACCATAGATGCAATGGAAGAACTAGAATTCCAGATGAAGACTGAAAGTGAGCTTGCTACCTCATTACTTGATTCATGGACATTTGATATGAAAACATTTGTGCAAAACTTTAAATCTGTTTTTGAGAAATTTCATTCCTTATTGTCATGAACATCTACTCTATTTTATTATAAGGAAAAGGGGGTTATTTTGCATTACGTTGTCATTGTTGGCAAAGTGGGAGTAGTGTACATACATTAAAATTTTGATGAATGTTTATTTAGTTACTTGTAATTTTTGCAAAAGGGGTAGTGTATATGCTTAGGGGGAGTAATTTTGATTATGGCATTTTTTTTTGTAAAAACACTTAGATGTCAAAAATTTCCTAAGTGTTGCCATCAATGCCAAAGGGGGAGATTGTTGGCATTTTGATGATGTTTTGATTGTCATTGATGGACACACACTTTCTTGATGTATGAGTTATGCTCAATCCGTAATTGTTCCAACCAGTATTGTGTATTAATGAATGTATAGTCTTTAGACTATCGGTATTTTGCAAAACATGGTTTATCGGTCATAGATTGACTGAAGATCCCAAGCGGTATGAATATCCCAAGTGGTATGAAGACCCCAAGCAGTTCGAGGATCTCAAGCAGTACAAAGGACCCAAGCAGTAGTTAACTTTTGATCAGAACACTACGATATTCTAGTCTTCATTTTTGACAACCGGTAATCGGTATATTGTATTAACTGGTATATATCTGTGATGAGTTACCAACTGGTATTTCTTTAATGTGTGATGAGCTATCATCCACCGACACTTTGACAGTGATTTTGTGCTGTGTTACCAAATGTGTCTAAATGCACTGAACCTAGGAACTTGTAGTCTAATTCTATTGGACCGACATGAAATCAGATTCCTTTATAAGGACATCATGTCGAGGGTTTGCATGTATGAGATAGAGTATGAGATATAGAATAGAAAAGGTTATGTGCGATCATTGAAGAGAAGATTAGGTCTGTGTGAAGAGATAGAGTGTGGAGATATAGAAGATTCAAGTAATGCTGAAATGCATTAACAATGAGCTATCAAGGATCTAATTAAGCATACTGCGCTAGCATCTAGATCATTCACTTGTTATTTACTAATATCTTTGACAAGTCTAAAACCCTTAACCGGGTAGGCTCAACAAAGCCTTTGTAAATCCTTTAACAAGGTGGTTCACAACTGTGGATCTGAAATCCTTTAACTAGGTAGTCTTTAACAAGACTTATCTCCTAACAGAGATCTAGATTCCTAACAAGATATGTTCTGGTGAAGAATATTGTATGACCTTAACCAGTCTAACCTTAACCGATCTGATTACTATTCTGCAAATAGTTACTTGTGAGTTTATGCTCACTGTGGTTTTTCCCTTTTGGGTTTCCACATCAAATATCTTGTGTTATGGTGATTGTGCTCTTGTGGGTGAATGATTTGTTTGCTATTTGGTTTGCATTTATCTTAACCAGTTTATTAGTGAATCTGTTGCACTGGTTATCTGCTAAACTGTTTAAAAGTTTGATTACAATATTTTTTGGTATACTAATTCACCCCCCCTCTTAGTATTCATGAATTGTTATCAGAGCCAACCTTTCTATAAGTCTAACCACTTGGAAGGAGATATGGGGGAATACAGTGTGAGGGAACTTACTCATCATCTCACTCAAACTGAGAGAGCCTATGATAAACTCAAATTCAAGTATAAAGCCTCTTTGGCCAAGAGAAGAGAGCATGCTAAAAAACTGATGGAACTTACTAAAAATAGCTCTTCTAATGAAGCAGAGATTCATGCCCTAGTTGAAGAAGTTGAAAAACTGAATGAATCTAAAGCCAACTTGAGAAGGGAGTTGGAAGGACTGACTATCAGAATATGTCAGGAGCTTGAGAAGAGAAGGAAAGGTAGAGATTTGGTAAAAGACAAAGATCATGAGATCTCCAAGCTGAAACAAGAAATCAGTACCCTTACCGCTCATCTCCAGGAGAGTAAAGTGGAAAAAGAAGAAATGCAAGGTGAACTAAACATGACCATTTCTGAGAATGCAACCTTGATGGAATCCAATGCTTCTATTTCCAAGGAACTTATTGAGTCAAAGGAAATACTTGCCAAATTCAATCAGAGTACTACTAGGCTAGAGAAAAAGCTAGAATCGACAAAGCCAGTAAAGAATACCACTGGACTTGGTTTCTCTAGGTATGAGGAAGGTGAGACCTCTGGAATAAAAGCTGAAGCATCAAAGAAGCAATTGACATCCAAGGATAAAGGTAAGCAAAAATTTAAACCTGTTTGCTTTAATTGTCTCAAAGAAGGACATACTGCCAATGTGTGTAGAAGCAAGGCCTACAACAATTTTCCTTATTTTCAGAACAATATGCCTAGATCCAATAGATTCAATGGAAATTGTTATGCATGCAACAAGTTTGGGCATTGAGCATTTGAATGCAGGTTGGTTTTGCACAACACTAGGAGATATCCTCCAAGGAATCAAGGAGTCATCCCAGAACCTTTTGTGAATCGGAATCCCAACCTATACAATACCTATGACCATCGGTCAGATGATTATCAAGTGACTCCTAGTTGGAGAGCAACTTGTTTGATCTGTCATGGTAGTGGTCACACTGCTGCAACATGTAGAAAGAAGAATGGAAGTATGAATAACAGACTATGGAGAATACCTAGAATGGTATGCTATCATTGCAACAAATCGGGACACACTGCCAGAACTTGCAGACTGAGAAAGAACCTATCAGGTGATATACCGATCACTCCAGAAGGGAAGATTGATGTTGAAACCATTTAAACGGAAATGAATAAAACTGTGAAAAAGAAATCAGAAGAAGAGTTACAGGATGAACCTGCTTTTGCACCTAGTGTGGAAGTCTTTGAACCAGAAAACTGAGCTTCAGAAAAGATTAGGGGGAACATATCGGTGAAATATTTTGAACCCCTAGTTTATATTGGTAAAGATATTAACCGGTATATGTTACCTATCAGTCGGCAGAAGATTTGAAGCAGTAAAAGGAAAAATTAGGGTTTGTGCCCTAGCGGTGATGCATTTATTATGGTAGATGAGAATTTGTTTAAAAGGGTTTTCGTCGTCATTTTCAATTATCTATTTTTGAAAGAAGAATTTTCAAGAGCAGAGCAACCAGAGTGATTTGTTTGGCATTTGAAGAAATCTTGTGTAGAATCTTGCAATCATCTTCAAGCAATCCATGAAGAACACTAAGCGGTGAACTAGAAACCAAAGTGGTGTATTGTGCGTAAAGTTGGAAAACCTAAATTTCAGATTGTAAAGGTATTTTTTGAAAGTCTTTCTTATCATTTGGTTATGTCTTCTACATCACTTTTCTAGTTCTAGTGCACCTGAAGATTCACCTGCTTTTCTTCAAAATAAAATGTGATACAATGTCCTATCTCAAATTCCCGCTGGAGTCATTGTCGAGGGAGATGTTTCAAGGTATATAGACTGCAAGTTGGAAGACCTAGGATCCCTAGTAATTAACTCCCAGCTAAGTCTATTCTGTGGAGATGACAAGAAGATCAAACTAGAGTATAGCATCCTCGAGAAGATGAATCTGCACAATGCGGTATACTTTCTGGAAGAATTTACAGAAGAACATATTCGCATTATCCTTAGTAGAGTGCATGGTGACAAGATGTATCTCGAGTGGACCCATGACATCACACCAGAAGTGATTCATGCCGTCACCAAATTATGCAATATTGGAGAAGTACCAGTTCTACGGAAGGTCACCAAAACTCAAATGACACAGCTCATCGGTTCTGTGAGTGACCAACCGGCAATGACTATCAACACCATTTTTGATGATCTGGTAAAATATGCCTGCAGAGAAGAGAAAGAGTCAGAGAAGAAGAAAGAAGAAGAAGAGAAAGAGTCAGAGAAGAAGAAAGAAGAAGAAAAGAAAGAGTCAGAGAAGAAGAAAGAAGAAGAAAAGAAAAGAGTGGAAGAGGAGAACGAAGCAGAGAAGAGAAAACAAGTGGAGATCAAGACCAAAGATGGAGGGCAGACTCCTAAGGCAATCAGTGATCAAACCAAGTAGGTTGATTCCACCAGTCCTATTGATATAACTCTTGCATGTCTGACTCAATCAATAGATGAGTCTGAGCTACTTCAAGGCATCAAACTTGCATAGGAGAGAGTAGAAGAATTGCGGAGGAAGAAAGAACATGATGTCATACAAATTGCAGTGGACACCCTTATGAGTCTAATTCTTGGTAATAACCTCCCCAGTACTGACTCCTCTCTATCCAAGCTCAAACTTCTTTGTATCGTAGTAGAGGACCAGGTACAATGTTTGGAAGATGTTGCTCAAGCAACTGCAAGTAAGAACCATGAAAAGACACTTAATATTGCCTTAGTCAAGAAAATGAATGAACTCAGGACACAACTACTGAAGCAGCAGAATGATATCAGTGTTGCTATGGTTGAGGGTAAATTACTTCTGAGTAAAATCTGCCAACCCCATCTATTTTGTGAAGATGTGCTCAAATAGAAAGCTCAACTCCAATTGGAGTTATAGGAATATATCACCACCTTCAAGATGCCCTATGATTTATTCACTGCATATGGACAAACTATTCATCATTATCAATGTCAGACTGCCAAGATGGACTTAGAGATCAACAACCAGACTCAAGATTTGCAGGAGCTTCAACTGCTCCTATTACCTAATCTATAGGTTCTTCAGAGATGTTTTCTCAACTTGGAAGCCATCACGGTAACTCAAGAGCTGAGTACCATTGATGCAATGGAAGAACTAGCATTCGAGATGAAGACTGAAAGTGAGGTTGCTACCTCATTTCTTGAGTCCTGGACATTGGACATGAAAACCTTTGTGCAGAACTTTAAATCTATTTTTGAGAAATTTCATTCCTTATTGTCATGAACATCTACTCTATTTTATTATAAGGAAAAAGGGGTTATTTTGCATTACTTTGTCATTGTTGGCAAAGGGGGAGTAGTGTACATACATTAAAATTTTGATGAATGTTTATGAACTTACTTGTAATTTTTGCAAAAGGGGTAGTGTATATGCTTAGGGGGAGTAATTTTGATTATGGCATTTTTTTTTGTAAAAACACTTAGATGTCAAAATTTTCCTACTCATAGATGGTGGAGCGGGCTTAAATATTTGTGCATTAAATTTAATAAAAGGTTTGGGATATTTAGAAAATGCAGTAGATCCAAAGAAGAAAATAACTATTAAGGCTTATGATGAAGCAGAGCATTCTTCTAAAGGAACTGTGGTGTTGCCAATCAAAATAGGACCTATGGAAAGGAATATATTATGTCAGGTTTTAGATTTGAACCTCTCTTACAACATTCTTCTGGGAAGACCGTGGATTCACACCATGCAAGCAATTCCTTCTACATATCATCAATTTGTAAAATTTCCTCATGAAGGACAAGAGGTCACTATAATTGTAGACTCTAGCCAATATTGCAATAATGTGAAGCCAACACAAGATACAAGAGTTCCACATAACAGAGAATCAGTATATCCTACCAAAGAAATTCAAGAAAAGTTATGGGAAACCTTTGTGAAAAAGCTCAAATTGAATGATGAAGGAATAGGAAAATATTCTTTGCATAATTTTCCACTTTCACCTAAGTCATATGGAAAGCCTACAAATACCCAATGGGTATGTGCAAGATCATGGGTGGCCAAAAAGTGGCAATGGAGAAAAAAATGCGTTTTCAACCTTTCCAAACACGCGAAAATCCGCTTTGACTTTTTTTGGGGGTTGGGCAAAATTTGAATTTGGTTTGGTAATACCAAACCAAATTGGATATCCTCGGATATCCAATTTGTGATGTCACTATTGTGATGTCACCATTGTGATGTCACTATTGTGATATTCGATTTTCTCAACATAAAAAATATAGTTTAGTAAAATGGGCATAACTTTTGCGTTTCTTATCGAAATTTTAATTTTTTACAGGCATTGGAAAAGTAATTCATAGACCTATCAAATGGATGAGGTAGTTTTATGATATTATAGACCAAAAATTAATTATAATCATTTGAAGTTAGTCCTTCAATTTTAAAACTTTAAATACTCACAAATTTTGCATACGAAGTCTCATTTTTTTTTCCTATCACCTCCTTTATCTATAACTTGTCTATCTATACTTATATAATATATTTTATATATCTCTTTCTTCTCTACTTATGTCACTTATTTTATCATTCTTTGTAGATAAATAAATTCCCAAGTTACATGCATCTCTGCATATATCTCCATCTTTCTATTCATATCTGTCCCTCTCCCACTCCATCATTGTCACTCCTTATTTCTATATTTATCTCTAATAATCTCTCTTCTCTCTATTTATCGCCCTCCTTTACCTTATCCTACCTATACTTATATATTAATTGTCTCTATCACCTCCTTTCTCTCCCTATCTTGTCCCCTCTCTCTCTATATCCCTATAGATCTATCTTCATGTATATTTATATCTCATTATCTCTAAATCTCACTTATTCACTCCATTTGTCTTACTCTCTCTATCATGTTCTATCCATATCTATCTCTATCTCCATCTTCACATCTCCATCTCTTTCCCTATTAATTTCTCTTTTTATATATTCCTCTATCTTTATATATATTCCTCTATACATTATTAATCTACTTCTCTATCTCTTCCTCTATCGCCCTCTTGAAGTATCTTTCCCTTTCTCTACTTTTATTTCTTTCTTTACTCCATCTTTATATATATTTTTCTCTCTCCCCACATCCTTCTCTATAGTGCCTTTATATATCTCTATATCTTCCTCTTTATCTCTCTCCCTCTCTATCTATCCCCATCTATAATCTCTATCTCTCTTTCTCACTCTCTTGCACTATCTATATATCTCTATCTATTGATATTTCTCTTCCTTTATATCTCTCTATCTCTTCCTTTTTTTATCTCTCTCTTTACCCCTCTCTATCCATTTTTCTCCATCTCTTCATATATTTATCTTTGTCTTTACCTCTCTCTTTCTCTATATCTATTCACCTCCCTCTCCCTTTATCTTCATTTTTTATCTCTATCTCCCTCTCTCCTTTTCAATATCTAGATATGTCTACCTATTTCTATCCATCCTTTTCCTTTAGTTTTTCTCCCTCTCACTTCTTACTCCTTAATATCTATATCTCTATTTATGTCCTTGTCCTTTAGTTCTTTTCCCTCTCTTTAGTTCTTCATCTCTCTTCACCCTTATATCTCTCCTTATTTGAAAATTAGTATATATGGTCTCCTAAGGGGTTATCTCATGTCCTAGGGGGTCATAGAACATCATATGACCCCTTAGGACACAATATGACCCCTAACGACACCATATGGTCTCCTAAGGGGTCATATGGTGTCATAAGGGGTCATAAAACACCATATGACCCCTTAAGACATAATAAGACCCCTAATGGCACCATATGGTGTCCTAAGGGGTCATAAGACACCAAATGACCCCTTAGGACACCATACAACCCCTAATGACACAATGTGGCATCCTAAAGGGTCATATGGTTTCCTAAGCGGTCATAGGACACCATATGACCCCTTAGGACACCATACGACCCATAGCACCATATAGTGTCCCAAGGGGTCATATGGTGTCTTAAGGGGTCAAAGAGCATCATATGGCCAATTAGGACACAATACGACCCATGACGACACCTAAAGGGTCATATAGTGTCATAAGGGGTCATAGGACACCATATGACCCCTTATAACACCATACAATCCCTTACGACACCATATGGTGTCTTAAGGGGTCATATAACACCATATGACCCCTTATAACACAAGAAGACCCATAACGACATGATATGGTGTCCATATGGGTCATATGGTGTCAGGAGACACCATATGACCCCTTAGGACACAATATGACCCCTAACGATACCTAAGGGGTCATATGGTGTTCGAAGGGGTTATATGATGTCCTAGGAACTTTTAGAACATAATATGACCCCTTAGAACACCATACAACCCCTAATGACACCATATGGTGTCCTAAGGGGTCGTAGGACACCATATGACCCCTTAGAACACAAGAAGACCCATAACCACATGATATGGTGTCCTAAGGGGTCATATGGTGTCATGAGACACCATATGACTCCTTAGGACACAATATGACCCCTAATGATACCTAAGGGGTCATATGGTGTCCTAAGGGATTATATGATGTCCTAGGAACCTTTAGAACACAATATGATCCCTTAGCACACCATACAACCCCTAACGACACCATATGGTGTCCTAAGGGGTTGTAGGACACCATATAACCCGTTAGGACATAATATGACCCCTAACAACACCTAAGGGGTCATATTATGTCCTAAGGGGTCATAGGACACCATATGACCCCTAAGGACACTGTATGGTGTACTAAGGGGTCATATTATGTGCTAAGGGGTCATAAGACACCATATGACCCCTTAACACTCCATACGACCCCTAACAACACCATATGGTGTCCTAAGGGATCATATGGTGTCCTAAGGGGTCATATAACACCATATGACCCCTTAGGATAGCATACGATGCATAATGACACCACATGGTGTCCTAAGGGGGTCATATGGTATCCTAAGGGGTCATAGGACACTATATGACCCCTTAGGAGACCATACGACCCATAACAACATAATATGATGTCCTAGAGGGTCATAGAACACCATATGACCCCTTAGAACACCATACAACCCATAACGACACCATGTAGTGTCCTAAGGGGTCATAAGACACAATATGACCCCTTAGGACATAATATGACCCCTAACAATGATATATAGTGTCCTAAGGGGTCATACAAAACCATATGACCCCATAGAACACCATATGACCCCTTAGAACACCATATGACCCATAACGACACCATGTGGTGTCCTAAGGGGTCATAAGATACAATATGACCCCTTAGGACATAATATGACCCCTAATGACATCATATAGTGTCCTAAGGGGTAATAGGACACCGTATGACCCCTTAGGACACAATACGACCCCTTAGGACATAAAATAAACCCTAATAATACCTAAGGGGTCATATGACACCATACGACAAATAACAACACCAAATGGTATCCTAAGGTGTCATAGGACACCATACGACCCATAGAACCATATAGTCTCCCAAGCATTTGGTGTCCTAAGGGGTCATACGACACCATATGACCCATTAGGACACAATGATACCCCTGATGACACCTAATGGGTCATATAGTGTCCTAAGGGTTCATAGGACACCATATGATCCCTTAGGAAACCATACGACTCCTTGCAACATCATATGGTGTCCCAAGGTATCGTATGGTATCCTAAGGGGTCATATAATGTCCTAAGGGATCATATGGTATCCTAAAGGGTTATAGAACACCATATGACCCCTTAGGACACCATAAGACCTATAACAACACCATATGATATCCTAAGGGGTCATATGGTGTTCTAAAGGGTCATGGGACACCATAAGACCTATAACAACACCATATGATATCCTAAGGGGTCATATGGTGTTCTAAAGGGTCATGGGACACCATATGACCTCTTAGGACATAGTATGAGCCCTAACAAAACCTAATGGATCGTATGGTGTCTAAGGCATCATACGATGTCTTGTAACCCCTTAGGACACAATATGACCCCTTAGCACACCATACAACCCCCAATGACACCATATGACCTATTCGGACACAATATGACCCCTAACAATACCTAAGCGGTCATATGGTGTCCTAAGGGGTCATATGATACCATATGACCCCTTAACACACCATACGACCCCTAATGACACCATATGGTGTCCTAAAGGCTCATAGAACACCATATGACCCCTTAGGACACCATAAGACTTATAACAACATAATATGGTGTCCTAAGGTGTCATATGGTATCCTAAAGGTTCATGAGACACCATATGACCCCTTAGGACACCATATTCTCTCTCACATTATTTCTTTTCCTCAATTACCCTCGATCACCTCTCTCCTCCTATGGGTTTATAGATACTTCCCTCTCCCCCTCTACCCACCCCCTAATTACTCTCTATGTCTCTCTTCACCTCTTTCCCCATCTCTCTTCTCTCTTTGTTGATACATTCCCCTCTCCCCCTCTCCTCCTACCCCCTAATAATGTCAAACTCTACCTCTCATTCTCTCTTCACCCCAATCATCCCCCCCCCTCTCTCTCTTTGCCTTCCACCTAATTACCTATAGCTCTCTCTCTCACACTCTCTCTTCCACCCAATTAATCTCTCCTTCTCACCTCTCTCCCCCTCTCCTTTTTTTGATACTTCCCTACGCGTCCCCTTGTCCCCTCTGAATTTTGTTGCTAGAGATGAGAAGGAAATGCAAAGAGACTAGTCTAGATCTTAGGGAAGAGAGAGTGACATATAAGAGGAAATTATGAAGAGGTAGAAATATAAGCACCTTGTAGAGCTTGAGAGATTTAATGAGGTATTCATTGACCTCTCTCTCTCACACTCTCTCTTCCACCCAATTAATCTCTCCTTCTCACCTCTCTCCCCCTCTCCTTTTTTTGATACTTCCCTACGCGTCCCCTTGTCCCCTCTGAATTTTGTTGCTAGAGATGAGAAGGAAATGCAAAGAGACTAGTCTAGATCTTAGGGAAGAGAGAGTGACATATAAGAGGAAATTATGAAGAGGTAGAAATATAAGCACCTTGTAGAGCTTGAGAGATTTAATGAGGTATTCATTGATAGTTAGAGATATAGGTCTAGAGAGAGATGTATAAATATGGAGAAAAGAGAGGGAGGAAGAAACAAATAGGTGGAGTAATACGTTTAAGAGAGAGAGGTGGAGAAAGGAACAAACATAGATAACATGGTTTATCAAAATTTATCGAACTCAATAAAATTCATAAATTTTCTATTATTAATTAATTACTTATTTAGTTTATTTTGAGATGATTGTTACAAAAATTCATGCAATAGGGAAATCATATGAAAAAGTGATGAGTTTTTTAAGTTTTAAAAATTAAGGATGAATTTAAATTATTTTTAAAAATAAATAATTGAAAATATACCTATTCCATATCATAGAGCTCTTAATTACCTTTCCAATGCCTGTAAAAAATCAAAATTTTGATATAAAACGCGAAAGTTATGCCCAATTTACTAAAATATATTTTTTTATTTTTTCAAAAATCGGATATCCGATTTTAAAAACTAAAATTTTTCCCTCCATATTTTGGTTCGGGTTTTCTTTGGGATTTGGCTTGGAAGTGACAAGCCTGGAAAGTCAACTGAAGAAACATGTTTTTCAGTATTCCTTGATTTTCCAGACTTTACACTGGTGGCTGAAGACTTTTTTTATAGCCAAAATTGATCAAACGAAAAGGGTTTTTTAAGGACTTTCTCAACTTTCCAAAAATATAAGGCTTGTCTTATTTCAAGTTTAATAAATAATTATTATTTATTTTCTAACTAAATTTTGACAAAAGTCTTGATTGATAGATTGATTGAAAAATACTCATAACTTTCAAACCGCATAACATTTTTTGAATCTAAAACATGCGTCACATCCTATGCTTCGTCTACTATAGGGAAAAATTAAAAAAAATAAAAATTCATAAGGTTTTGACCAAGTTAAGGTGGTCAGATGTAGGAGTTTCTGAAATTCTGAAAAGCTGTAGTAAAAAATTCATAAATAATTATTTACTTTATAAAATATTATAAAAAATATGTGTCACATCCGGACATGAGTCTAATACTTATATTATAAATCTTATAAAAAAATATTATGATTCGATTGTGATTAGGGTGGTCAGACATACACCTACTTCTTATCTTTTTCCTGAAATTTTTGTACCATTGCATTGAAATTTGAAATTTTTATCAAATAAGATTTTTTTTTTCAAAAAACAACTAGTAGCTTAGAAACTACATTAAATTTTCTATAGATTCTCTTCTTATCAAATTTGAAATTTGAAATTTCTATAGAAACTACATTAAATTTTTTGTACCACTGCATTGAAATTTGAAATTTTTATCAAATAAGATTTTTTTTTTCAAAAAACAACTAGTAGCTTAGAAACTACATTAAATTTTCTATAGATTCTCTTCTTACATATTTTAAAAATAATATTCATAACTTATTCAATTTTTCATTTCAAGTTGCATAACTCTGATTTTTTGAAATTTCATTACCACTTAAGGGCCTGTTTTGGCACACCATGATCCTGCACATATCCCAATCAAAGACCTTAGAGAAATCAAAAGATATGTTTAACAGAGCATTTGTTAGAGCTGGAACCCTTGAAGAAGAAACCGAATACAAGGACATTCTTGGTTGGTTGTACAAAGATGAAAATGAAACTATAGCAACAACTACAGAAGTCAATATTCCCATAGAACAATATGGCAATGGTTATAAAATCATGCAAAAAATGAGATATGAAGGAAAAGGACCAATTGGTAAGCAACATCAAGGTATTTCAGAACCTATTTGTCCCCACTCGCAATATAAAGAAGATAAATTAGGACTTGGATATCTAAAATCAAATAAAAAACAACATAATTATCAACAACCAAAGTGGAGAAAGAAATCTGTCTCTAAAGAAGAACAATGGCAAGAAAAGCTACATCAAGCAGTAGAAATAGTAGCCAATAAGTAGAAACAAGAAGAGCATGAGAAATAAGAAGAAGAGATTGCAATCAAAAGAAAAGAAGAATCTTGTCAACAAGTTCAAGGATTACAAGCAAGTGCAAAATCTGAACAAGATATTCCAAAAGTAGTGAAAATCGAGATGGCAGAAATTAGAGAAACTTTTGCACCATACAACATCCTTGTGTGGTATAGTGGTATAGTCCTAGACAATGGTTCAAAGACAGATTCAAATGAATATGAAGGGGTCCAAATGTCTCATCCATTATATCAAGTGAAGAAAGAAATCAAGAGCAAGCAACTATCACAAAGGAAGACTTGTTCATTACAAATCAAAAGATGGAGTTAGAAAGAAGACAAGAAGAACTCAAAATCTAGAGAAAAGAGGCATATACAAGACAACAAAAGAAAGGGGATGAAAAAGACAAAAAAATAACGCCACAGGAAGCAAAAACATATATAGATCAAGCGTCAGGAAATATCAGATTTCTATCAAATAAAGAGCAAGATGTACCAAGGTATGGCAGAACCATAGAAGAACTGAGAGATAGTCAAGTATAATTGACTATTAGTCTAGAAGAAGCTGAGTTTGAAAGAAGACAAAAGCTAGCAAACAAATTCTCTATATCATGTTGACCAGTATGTCAACTTCAAAATGCAAATGAATTTATTGAAAAGAATCAAGAAGGAATTTGTAGTACTAAAGACGTGTGTGTTGATATAATCCATTCGTTAAAGGGACAAACGTCAGATGAAGAGCCATTTGAGTGTGAACTACAAAATGCTAATACTAATTTTGTTAGAACTAATTAGAGAATACTTGGGAGAGATAATCCTCAAGATCATTCTATTTATGACATTACCTACTCTACACCAAATTATGACCATTATGTCATGAACATTGAAGCACCTAATGATGACAATGATTATGACTTACCCCTTCTTCATCTTGAATTAATTGATTGGTATAATCTAGAAGACCCTAAATTAGATGTCTTTTCCAATGATCATGACTTAGCTGTGTATATTAATGTTGTCTAACCAATAACACCTAAGATATCTTCCATTGCAGAATCAAGTAACGTTTCTTGCAGTCAGGAGAATGCCAAACTTTCTAGTCGTAAAATTAAAATAAAACAAGGAAAGAGACTTACTGTTGAAAACCATTTCATGGCAACACTAGATAAATCAAAAGGGAAAATAAAGGATGTATCTGACGGTGAAAACCACTTGGAGGCACCAGAAGATGGAAATTTTGACATCCTCCCTACATATTTTTAGGAGAGATTTTCTATTCTAATAGAACCAATAGAAACAATAAACATTGGAACATCAAAGGATCCCAAGATACTTCATTCTGCTGCCTCATTATCAGATAAAGAGAGGAAAGAATACATAGAATTCTTCAGACAAAGACAAATTAATTTTGCTTGGTCCTTAATCAAGATCTTATAATACATCATCTCAATGTGGATTTAAAAGAAAAACTAGTTAAGCAAAAGCTAAGGAAGATGCATCCACACATTGCTCTTCCTGTAAAAGTCGAGCTAAAGAAACTATTAGATTTGGGTTTCATAAGACCCGTTGCCTATCCAGAATGGGTTTTAAGCATTGTACCAGTGTCAAAACTGGATAAAAGGATAAGAGTCTGCACTGATTTCAGAGATTTGAACAAAGCATGTCCCAAAGATGATTTCCCAATACCCAACTGTAGACACTTAAAAATAATTATTTTAATTATTTTTAATTCCTCGCATAATTAATTAATTAATTATGTTAATTCAAATTCCTCTCAATATTAATTAAATATAATTAATATTGTCACTATAGCATATGATTGATTTATTTAACAAATCAATCCCTTTCTTTATTCTTCTAAAAAAATCAAATCCTCACAAATCTTCCTCTTATCTAATTAATTTCAATTAATTAGTTAGCCTACATGATTCCTACAAATCATCTTCTTAATTCATCATTAACCTAATAAATTCTTCTAGAAACTCCCTAAACTCACTTAACATTATTCTTCTAATTTTTTATTCCCTCCACTCATTCTCTCTCCTAGTCAAATTATTCTAATCCCACCTAACATTTCCTCTAATCCCCCCCTTAATGAATCGTTAATGGCTAATCAACATGATTAGCCACAAAGTCAACTCCTTACTTTTAAATAATCTTTTCCTAGGTGAATGTAAGATTTTTGAAATCTCACATTCCTCCAGGTATCCCCTCTCTCAAGGAATTTTTAATTCCTTTTTTATTCTTCCAATCCCCATAATATCCTTTTTGGGAGAATTTTTAATTCCTCCAATGCACCTTGTGGAGTGTGGAGATACGAAATGCCTTTAAGACATATTTCTTGGTCTCCACACCCTCTCTTGGAGCTTGTGTGAGCTCACAAGTAAATCTTAGCCCTTCATCTCAAATCCATCCCAGCCATTCGTTTTTCTTTCCTCTTCCTATAAATAAAGGGCTCCATCCCTTCATTTGAACATCTTGAAATCCAGTAAGTTTATGCTGCCCTTTTGAGCCCAGAAAATCATCTTGGCAACTTGATCATCTCATCCTTATCATTTTTCAAATCCATTCCATTTGTGCACAACATTGGAGAGCCATCCACATCCAGCAATCAAAGGAGCACATCAAGTGGAGCATTATCAAGGGGCGCCTTCACTTCATCAAACTCAATCCGAAGGAGAAGGTAAAATAGCAAGGTGAAATGGTTTTTTAATGATATTTTAGCATTCTGCATGTTTATTTCATTATATTTTGATCATTTGACCTTCAAATCTGTTTTCTCCTCTTCATTTTGGCATGCCCAGTGGGACCCACATCCCTAAGAACTAATTTTTTTTTTTTTTAGGTTTTTGTGAGTTGTGAGATGCAGGTTCCAGAATAGCGCGACTGTAGAAAAAAAAATCTTTTTTGCAGGTTCCAGAATATCGGCTCCGTATTTCTGCGCAACAGCTTCTTTTCTGTTTCTGTTTCATTTTTGTTTCTGATCTTTTTCTTTTTCTGTTTCAGTTTCAGCACGATAGCTCTGCGATTGGCGTGAGCATTTTTGTGGGAATTTGAATTCCTCTTATCCGATCTGTTATTTGCTCTATTATCTGCTCTGTTTAATTATAATCTATGTGAAAGTAGGAGAGTATGCTCTTGTCTATATGGACAATCAGAAATCCAGACCACTTTTCTATTCTGTTTAGCGCGACTGTATGCTCTGACTGCAAGAAAGTGTGAAAATAGGAGTATGCGAGTAAAAAAATTTCTGTTTTTTCGCCATATCTTTATTATCTTGACTCCATTTTCCTCCAAACTTCACCATATTCTTCGCATTGCCATTTTCCTCCAGACTTCACTAGATTCTCCACATTGCCATTTTCCACATTTCCTTCTTTGGAGGCCTTATCCCAAAAATCCACTTTTTGAAGGCCAAAATCCCATATTTCTCTATTTTTAGGGTTTGTCATAACTCCTTCCCCTTTTATCCAATCACCTCCAAATTTTTCTCATATTATCCTTCTCCAACTTTTGCTTCTTTGTCCCTCTTGGACAAATTTTCCCATTCCTTCATCTCTCCTCCAAAATCCCCATTTTTCGCTTGCCTATCCCTTGGAAAGTGGCAAAAACCTAGTCAAACCCCATTTACCCATCAAAGCTTTCTTCAAATCCACATTTGGCATTAGTAATAAATTTTTTATTCATGTTTTTCTATTCATTCCCAAAAAATCAAAAAAATTAATATTTTTGTCATTTTTGTTGGTTTTTGCAGGATGCTTGTTGAAGACTCTATTTTTCCAAACTAATCAAATTGTTTTGCAGGACGCTTGTTGAAGACTCCATTTTTTTCAAACTACTAATCAAGTTGTTTTGCAGGACGCTTGTTGAAGACTCCATTTTTCAAAACTACTAATCAAGTTATTTTGCAGGTTGCCTAGCTGATTTAACCAAATCTTGTGCATTTATTTAAACTAGGCACCTAAATATTAATTAAAATGGAATGAACCATTGTTTTATGTGTCTTTAAGAAAAATGTAAAGGTAGGAAAGTATGATTTCGTCTTACTAGATGATAAAAAATCCAGACCCTCCAACCTTTTCTTGTTTGATTGTGTTTACCTCTAGCGGGCCTGCCCTCCCAACTTGCTCTTTGAGAAGGTAAGAGGGGAATGACCCAAGTGAGTACACTCGGACCTAGGGTTCCCAACTCATTATAATAAATAGGCCATTGACTATGAAAGGGTTAATGGTTGGAGCTATATGGGAGTTCACTCTCACATTGGGTGCTTAGTAGGATCCTAGAGATCTCAATCATGCTTGCATGACTACTAAGTTCTTGGTGCTTCGTTGGGCTATAGGCCTCAATTGCGCTTGTGCAACTTTGAAAGGTAGCTCCTAATGGGAAGACTTACTAAACACCTTGTTCATAGTGCCCAAAAACCTTCTAGTCATTGGTGTAGGAGGTCGGACCTCTGAAGCGGCCCATATTCTTACGGCCCTTAGTAGAGACACAAAGTTCGCCATGAGGAGTTTTCATGGGAATTGATGCTTGGCTGCCCCGAGAAGTGAGTGATGTGGAGGGGAGCCAGTGGGGTCAAGCATCTAAGTGTCTGCTCTGGGTAAGTGTAGATGGGAAACCAATTGGGATTCAATGACTATAGTCCTTGCCAGCCTTAAGAATGTTGTATATGAGCATGAGTGTCTTTGATATAATATGCATTTGATCACTGTGTTTGCTTTGTTTGATACATACTTGCCAAGAGAAGACTAAAAACACATCACTATCCCCAAACACTTTGCAAAAACATTTGTCAAGACACAAACAATTGTCCAAGTCCTTACCCACAAAAAGTCCAAAATTGCGTCAAAACTCTGTCCGTCCTATTTTTCATAAGCCTAAGAGAGAAGCTAAGAGTCCGTTGTCTCCATCAACATTCAAGTTTGTCCTTTGAAACACCAACTATCATCCAAATCAGGGTGGTCGTATCTCTTCATACAACTTGCCATTCGAATCGATCCTTCATGTTTATCCCAAAGACAACCTAGTCATCAAATTTCTTCTAAACCATCACTACTATACCTCCTCCATCAATCATCCTCAAATTTCCTAAGTCCTTTCATCACAAATTTCTTAAGTCCTTTCATCACAAATATCATGTATGGTCGCAACTCGATCCCAAAAGAAAAAGATGGCTGAACAACAATATGGCATGCCAGACATTGGTGTCCTATATGAAGATCCCACGCAAGATCATACACAAAGTGGGCAACCTAGCGATCAAGATCAAAGTCAAAATCTTGACATGGTTAACCAAGATGAACTTTGTCCGGAAGTGAAAAATTTCCTAGTGGATTCTTATAACCAAGAGATGATGGAAAAGTTTATTGAACACAATCCTACTGCACTTCTTAAAACTCTCCTTGAACATGGAGCTCAACTTCCGCTTGAATTTAATAGATCCACTTTCACCCAACAACCACAAGGAGACCTTACTCCCACACAAAGTTCTGCACCTACTATTCAAACTCAATCAATTGCAGCCCCATCAATCATCCAGGCTCAATCAATGCCACCCGCGGTACCTCCCACCGTAGTCTCCATCCCACCTTCTTCCTCCTTACCATCCATACCACTATCAAATCCGATCTCATCCATTCTCCAACAAACTTCTATACCACCTCCTTCTATTCAACCACAAATTTCTATTCCACAAACTTCCCTTCCTCCCAACAATGTCGCAAATTTTATCCGGGCCGTATTCAATCCCGTCACAACCATTTGCGGACCACAACCAACTGTCACTCAAACCTCAGCAACATCGGTCATCACATCCCACATTCCCACGGTCATCACATCCCACGTTCCCACCTCCTCATCATATAAATATATTAGTGGTGGTACACCTTCTTTGGCTCATCCAATTCTTGGGGCAAATACAATTCATCAATATCAAAGTCCACAATAAGACCTCATCAAGGAAATTCAAGACATGAAGAATATCATCAAGGACATGAAACAAAGGACTAATAAAAGGAAAACTTACTCGTTTGAAGAGTTTTGCCCTTGTCCTTATGACCTGTCTATATCAGTTGCACCATATCCCCTAGGATTTGAGATTCCTAAATTCACCAAGTATGAAGGCAAAGGAGACCCCCGCAATCATGTTCGAGAACTCCACATCTTATGCCAAGAAGTCTCCTATAGTGACCTTTATCTTCGCAGACTCTTTCCCAAGAGTCTCATGGGAGACGCATTGGCATGGTTCTCATATTTACCACGAGGTTCCATTGTCTCTTTTCCAGACTTGGCAGAAAAATTTGTGACCCACTATGCATACAACATGGGTAATGATGTATCTATGATGGACTTATGTAATACAAAACAAAGGCCCGGAGAAACCTTCACTAATTTCCTACAAAGATGGCGACATCTTATCAAGAAATTCCAGTGGGACATGCTAGAACAACATCAAATTGAGTTATTCCAAAAGAACTTGGTGCCTGAACTTTCAAGACCTTTAATATCTCAATTTATCAAATCCTTCCAAAAATTGACAGATAAGGTCCTCGCCCTTGAACGTGTCTTGTTGGAGGAAGGAATCTTGAAACATTACCAGAAATCAACACAAAGTTCTTCCTCTTATTATAATGACAAGCCAAAATTCTGGTCCAAAAACAAAAATGTGGTCAATGATGATATAACTGATGCAAAGCGGGTCCAAACCGTGGCCGCTCCCCCAAAATCCACCACCAACAATCATCAGTTCAACAACCAAAATCAATCCCAAAAACCTCACAACAATGTCTCAATTCAGGGACGACCACCCTGATTAAATAACAAGACTCCAAGAGATTTCACTCCTCTGGTTGAGCCTATTGAAGTGGTGTTTCAAAAACTTGTCCAAGCAGGTATAGTGGTTTTTCCAATCACTCACCCGTTTGACCCCAATCAACCTAAACCAAGATGGTATAATGAAAATGAGTATTGTGAATACGATCGTATCAAGGGACATGATACACACAAGTGTATGAAACTAAAGATCTACATACAAGATCTCATTGATAGAGGTGAGATTGAAGTAGCAAATGCAAAACCTGGTAATAACAATGACAAACTCAAAATGTACCAGGAACCCTTCCCGAAGCATGATAAAGGAAAAGGCTCATCATCTATCACAATGGGTTATGACTACGCTAATCACGTAACCGGTTTTGATTTTTTGGTAGGTCGTATTGAACCTGTAGACAATAATGTCAATGTCATAACCATTCAAGGAGTTACTCCTCCTTCTTCCCAAAGCAGACCAAATCCTGCTCGAATAGTCATTGAAGGCGCCACGCCTTCCACCTCCCATTTCCAAAATGACTGCAATGCAACTACATGCCGAGGAAGAGTCACCATCCAAGGAGTTCCTCCCCCACCAAACCCCCCAACCATGTCTTCCACCTGCCGATATGACCTCCTTGATCAACTTGGGAAGACACCCACACAGATCTCCATTTTGGAACTTCTCAAGACCTCCTCGGTCCATAAAGAAATTTTGGAACAAACCCTTCTCCAATCACGCATTCTAGATAACATCAACGCCACCCAATTCCAAGCCCTCATTGGAAACCTTGCTGCCCAGCAGCACATTGTATTTAACTCCAAAGATGCTCCCACAGATGAAGACCATAACAAACCTTTGCACATCGAAGCTCTTATCCACAAGCACAAGGTCAAACATATCCTAATAGACGGTGGATCTGGGCTTAATCTGTGTACATACAAATTAATAAAACAATTGGGACTTTCTGAGGATCTGATAGAAACATCAAGAAGGATCACAATAAAGGCATATGATGATGCAGAAAGACTTTCAAAGGGCATGATCACCTTACCTCTTCAAATGGGCCCCATTACAATTGAAACCCCTTGCCAAGTACTAGATCTTGACCTCCCCTACAACATTCTCCTCGAGAGGCCATGGATTCATTCCTTGCAGGCCATACCCTCCACCTATCACCAATGCATCAAATTCCCCTATAACGAAAGAGAGATCACTATCAAAGGTGATCCCCAACCTTTTCAATATTGCAAACTATTAGAGGGGAAGAATCCATATCATTTCCCACTAAATAGACCCTCGCCAATGCCTCCATTTGACACATCAAATGTTGCCTCCACATCATCCCAACCAGATAATCAAATCAAGATCTTGGACAATGGCTGTGGAGAATACAAATTGGAGGATGTCTTATTAATAGGCAACCTCCCTCTCTCTCCTAAGTCATTTGGCAAACCAAAAGAGATAAAAAGGGACCCAAAACCAGTCATGCAATGCCAAAACACCACCTTCCAGCAATGAGGCCCACTTGATAACGAGAGCCTCGAAGTAGATATCTCTTCATGGCTGTACCGAGAAGAAGATGAAGATCCAACAAGAATATCCAAAGAAATGTACCCAAAAGCATCTGCCATAGTTGAAAAAATGGGTTACAAAGGACATGACCTGGGACCAGAGGAGAAAGGAAGAAAAACACCCATAAATCCTATCTCCTACAGATACAACAGAGGCTTGGGGTACACCCCAGTGCCTAAGATTACTATTGCTGGTGCCCCTTCTAGTCCTTCTGATATCAAAAGCACTGATGAAGAGGGATTCCATGAAATGCCTTATGATATGAGAAAGATATCTTCTTGGATGCTTACATCAATACCATCACCCCCGTAACCCCTCCCACTTCACATGAGCTACATCTTGTCCATCCCGAACTCTTTGACTGGGGCCAATGAGACAAACCCACTTTAGATATCTGCGCCGATGATAATACACAAAATATGGAAGATTGTAGTAGAATCGAGGGTATTCAACTACACGAAAAGGGATACTTTGGTAGTCAAGTCAATGCCCTTAGCCACAAAAAAGATAATAAAAGAAAAAGATATGATTCCCTAGGTGAAAACTTCCCTGAGGCGCCTTTGGATGAACAAGAAATAAAAACAAAGGGCGTATCTAAAAGTGAAAACCTAGAAAAGGCACTTGACGATAAGGGATTTGACCTCCCTACCATTGCTTACCTTCCATAGGACAAATCAAATTTGTTGATAGAAGAAATAGACAACATCAACATGGGCACCGAAGTCATTCCGAAAAATGTTCTCATTGCCAAATCCCTCACAGAAATAGAGAAACAAGACTTCATCAACTTCCTTACAGAGGTAAAAATCAATTTTGCATGGTCCTATTCCGATATTCTAGGGTTGGACCCTTCCTTGGTGGTTCACAATCTCGCTGTCCACCCAGATGCAAAACCTGTAAAACAAAAATTATGCAAAATGCACCCACATATTGCATTCCTGGTCAAGGCGGAACTCCAAAAGTTGTTAGACGCAGAATTTATCAAACCAATAGATTATGCTGAATGGGTCTCCAACATTGTACCTGTCGACAAACTTGCTGGAGGCATCCGCATCTGCACAGATTTTTGAGATCTAAATATAGCTTGTCCTAAAGATGATTTCCCGCTCCCCAATATAGACATGATTGTGGACCTTACAACAGGACATAAAATTTTATCGCTAATGGATGGGTTTTCTGGATACAACCAAATCAGGATAGCAGATGAGGATCAGCATAAAACTGCATTCACAACACCATGGGGTACCTTCTATTACCGGGTCATGCCTTTTGGCCTTAAAAATGCTGGAGCTACATATCAATGGGCAATGACAAAAAATTTTCATGACCTCTTGCACAAAATTATGGAGGACTACGTGGATGATCTGCTAGGAAATTCCAAGACAAGACAAGAACACATCCCCATTCTAAAAGAGATCTTCAAAAGATTGGAAAAATACAAGCTGTGCCTAAATCCCAAAAAGTGTGTGTTTGGCGTCACATTGGGAAAACTACTAGGATTCATTGTTTCCCGCAGAGGCATCAAGGTTGATCCCACAAAGGTAAAAGCTATTATGGAAATGCTCCGCCAAAAACTCTCAGACAACTGCGCAATCTCCAGGTAAAACTCTAGTATGTCAGGCGTTTCATTTCATAGCTAGTAGACAAGTGCCATCCATTTGCACACCTGTTGCATAAAGACAAAATTTAAATGGGATTGCCTATGTCAAAAGGCCTTTGAGAAATTAAAAGAATATCTAGCATCACCTCCCGTATTGATGCCTCCTGCTCCTGGAAAACCCCTTATTTTGCATATATGTGCTACTGCAGTGGCATTGGGGGCATTATTGGTGCAAACAGATGATCAAGGGAAGGAACACGCCATTTACTACATCAGTCGAACATTGGTAGGATATGAACTCAATTACACCCCCATTGAAAGAGCATGTTTGGCATTAGTGTTCAACACATAGAAACTACAACACTATATGCTAAATAATAAGACAAAATTAATTGCTAAAATTGATCCACTTAAATATCTCTTGTCCAAAGCTTCTCTCATTGGCAGAACTGCCAAATGGGTCATGCTCTTAAGCGAGTTTGACATTGAATATGTGGACAGAAAGGCAATCAAGGGACAAGTCATTGTAGATCAGTTGGTTGAAGCTCCACTTCCAGGTGACCATCCTCTTCTCACAGAATTACCAGATGAGTTCATTATGACTGTTACCACATCCTCCACATGGAAATTGTATTTTGATGGCTCCTACACTCAAAATGGATCGGGGGTAGGAATATTATTGGTCACACATCAAGGAGATGGCATCCCCAAATCATACAAAATAGCCTTTGCATGTACCAATAACATAGCAGAATATGAGGCCCTCATCACAGGTTTACACTTGGCTATCCACTAGAAAATATAAGAGTTACAAGTCTATGGCGATTCCCAACTCATCATAAAACAAGTCAATGATGAATACCAGACAAAAGATGATAAACTCCTTCCCTACCATACCATGGTTGAAGATCTTAAGCAACATTTCATGAAAATCAAGTTTGACCAAATTCCACGAACAAACAATAGGGCTGCAGATGCAATGGCCACCATTGGCTCTCTCCTTGAAATGCCAACACACAGTTAGAAGTGCGAGTTCTTGGTTGAGAAATTGTTTATACCGGCATACGACCTACCAGAGTCTGAAATGGTGTGTGTTCTTGTTGGTCCTGAGTCGCTTTGGTACCAAGAAACCTTCGCTTTCCTCAAAGACAACACCATTCCCCCACACGTCACCAAAACCCAACAGCAAACCTTCATCTGCCGATGTGCCCGTTACACCATCCTTGCAGACACCTTGTTCAAAAGGCATTTTGATGGTTCCCTCCTAAGGTGTTTAGATAAATAAGAAGCAGAATGGGCATTACGTGAAGTACATGAGGGTATCTGTGGGGCACACTCAAGTGGACTCACATTGGCTAAAAAACTTTTGAGAACAGGATACTATTGGCCTAAAATGGAAGAAGACGCATACAATTATGTGAAGAAATGCATCCCTTGCCAGCAGCATGGTGATAAGATTCATGCACCGTCACAAGAATTGCAGCCATTCATTACACCATGGCCCTTCTCGCAGTGGGGGCTTGATCTCATTGGGAAAATCCACCCTTCATCTTCCAATAGACATAAATTCATTATCACCGCCACCGAATACTTCACCAAGTGGGTAGAGGCTATCCCTCTTACTTTCACCACTGGCAAGCAAATATCCAAATTCATCCTGAACTACCTAATCTGCCGATATGGCATCCCAAAAGTTATCATCACAGATAATGGTAAACAATTTAAGAACCAGGATGTCAAAGATATCTACCAAAAATTCAACATCCAACACTACTTCTCCACTCCATATTACCCCCAAGGCAATGGCCGCTGAGGCTCCTAACAAAACCCTAATAAAAATCCTCAAAAAGATAGTTAGTGAAGCAGGCCGTGATTGGCACCTCCAAATCCATCCTGCATTGTGGGCCTACCGCACCTCCATCTGCACCCCCACAGGTGCCACTCCTTATTCCCTAGTATTTGGTTCCGAAGCCATCCTTCCCCTTGAGATCGAGATCCCCTCTCTAAGGGTATCGTTGCAAAACATCCTACCAGAGGAAGAATACAGAATTGCCCACTTACAAGAGCTAGAATTGTTAGATGAAAGGCACCTCAAGGCCTTGAATCATCTCCGGGTATATCAAAACCATCTACGCATGAGTTATCATAAAAAAATTAGAACCTGAGAATTCCAAGTTGGTGATCTTGTCCTCATGGAAAATTAGAAAAATCTACAAGAAAGAGAAAAGAAAGGCAAGTTCGAGCCTAATTGGCTTGGACCATATGTAATCACAACGAAATATGGATCAGGAGCTTATCAATTGGCTACTCTTGAAGGTGATCCTTTGGATGATCCAATGAATATCATGCACCTCAAAAGATTTTATGCTTAGTCCTCGGAAAGTCTTAAATTGTCAAAACAAAAAAAATCAAGAAAAATTAAAAAAAAAAAAATGAGAAAAAGATCCTGAAAAAATCATCACTTTGGTGAAAACCTGGCAAACAGGCACCTTATGACACACAAAAAAAAAAATCAGAAAAAGAAAAAAATAATAATTCATCCATTAGTGAAAACCACTTGGTGGCGCTATGGACAAGTACCTTGGTGAAAACCTCTGTGCAGACGCCAAGGTAAATAACCGGATCCACTGTCTATCATGTTGATACTACAAATCATCTGCTATCTAGCCCACCCATGTGCAACATTCCTTCTTTTCCGCCTCCCAATAAAACATGCGTATGATGATGAAGTCTTCGCCTGAGTCATGAACAAGGAATGTCCTATTGAAACTGAGATTTTATGCCTCCATGTGTAAGCTTCAAGAAGTCTTGAGAAACAATCCCAAGTCCATCCTAGTTCTACTCTTGGCAAGAGGTATCATGTGGTCGCAAGGAAGAGACTTGTCACATTTTGTTAGATCTTTTCATATAGGCTTGCATCTTTTGCCCTACGACTGCCACTATTTACGACAACCTAGGTTCTTCCATATCCAGGTACGTTATGATAGGTGCATACTGGGGCATATTTCATAGTATGGCATGTTTTGGATCCTTCTTGTATAAATCGGCGACCTGGTACTAGTGTTTATCAACACTTACCTTCTTGTGTACAAGAGGTATCAGTGTGTTTGAGGGTTTCCTTGCATGAATTCACAAATCTGTATTAGTGTTTCTTAACACTCACATTGTTGTGTGCAAGAAATTCCCATTTGTCTACAGAGTCAGTCCACGCCCTGCATTTCTCATGGCATCCTGATTTCTATAATCAATGGTGCAAGTCACTCAGGACAACATCAAACTAGGTTGGCTCTCCACATTTGTTGTGCACAAAATCTCACCATCATTCCATCAAATCCTAAACTCAATAATCCCATGGAGTTCTCAATTGTCCACATTTTCCTCCGTGGTCTCGCATCTCATATTCTTCTTTCCAAATACCTCACGACTGCTTCATATTTGTTCCTCATCTATCCCTTCCACCTTAATTTTTCTTCCTCTATTTTTTTTTTCTCACATAATCAATTCTAATTCTGATTCATGTCTTATACAAGATGTATCCTTCCTGAAACTAGACTCTCTGATCATGTCTTATATAGGATGAATCCTTCTTGAAACCAGACGTTGTGATCTGATCATGTCTTATACAGGATGAATCCTTCCTGAAACTAGACGTTGTGATCTAATCATGTCTTATACAGGATGAATCCTTCCTGAAACCAGACGTTGTGATCTGATCATGTCTTATATAGGATGAATCCTTCCTGTAAACAGATGTTGTGATCAGTCATGTCTTATACAAGATGTATCCTTCTTGAAACTAGACACTCTGATCATGTCTTATACAGGATGAATCCTTCCTGAAACCAGAAGTTGTGATCAATCATGTCTTATACAGGATGTATCCTTCTTGAAACCAGACACTCTGATCATGTCTTATACAAGATGAATCCTTCCTGAAACCAGATATTGTGATCAATCATGTCTTATACAAGATGAATCCTTCCTGAAACCAGACACTTTGATCATCTTTGTCTTATACAGGATGAATTCTTCTTGAAACCAGACTGAATCTAGATCTTATCAATTGAATCAAATCAAATCTATTGGGATATCAATTTCGCAAAACTCCAAAGATCAAATACCTCAATTGATCTCCCGAGGGGGCATCACCATACCATAATCTATCAATCAAGAGCTGAGGCATCCTATCAAACCAATATCAACATTCAAAACAAGATTATTCTTTGAATCAATGTGTCATCACACCTCGCTTCAAAGGGGCAAAATGTAGACACTTAAAAATAATTATTTTAATTATTTTTAATTCCTCGCATAATTAATTAATTAATTATGTTAATTCAAATTCCTCTCAATATTTATTAAATATAATTAATATTGTCACTTTAGCATATGATTGATTTATTTAATAAATCAATCCCTTTCTTTATTCTTCTAAAAAATCCAAATCCTCACAAATCTTCCTCTTAGCTAATTAATTTCAATTAATTAGTTAACCTACATGATTCCTACAAATCATCTTCTTAATTCATCATTAACCTAATAAATTCTTCTAGAAACTCACTTAACATTATTCTTCTAATTTTTTATTCCCTCCACTCATTCTCTCTCCTAGTCAAATTATCCTAATCCCACCTAACATTTCCTCTAATCCCCCTCTTAATGAATCGTTAATGGCTAATCAACATGATTAGCCACAAAGTCAACTCCTTTCTTTTAAATAATCTTTTTCTAGGTGAATGTAAGATTTTTGAAATCTCACATTCCTCCAGGTATCCCCTCTCTCAAGGAATTTTTAATTCCTTTTTTATTCTTCCAATCCCCATAATATCTTTTTTGGGAGAATTTTTAATTCCTCCAATGCACCTTGTGGAGTGTGGAGATACGAAATGCCTTTAAGGCATATTTCTTGGTCTCCACACCCTCTCTTGGAGCTTGTGTGAGCTCACAAGTAAATCTTAGCCCTTCATCTTGAATCCATCCTAGCCATCCATTTTTCTTTCCTCTTCCTATAAATAAAGGGCTCCATCCCTTCATTTGAACATTTTGAAATCCAGTAAGTTTATGCTGCCCTTTTGAGCCCAGAAAATCATCTTGGCAACTTGATCATCTCATCCTTATCATTTTTCAAATCCATTCCATTTGTGCACAACATTGGAGAGCCATCCACATCCAGCAATCAAAGGAGCACATCAAGTGGAGAATTATCAAGGGTGCCTTCACTTCATCAAGCTCAATCCGAAGGAGAAGGTAAAATAGCAAGGTGAAATGGTCTTTTAATGATATTTTAGCATTCTGCATATTTATTTCGTTATGTTTTGATCATTTGACCTTCAAATATGTTTTCCCCTCTTCACCAAAATTGATATAATTATGGACTGATCAACAGGGCATGAGATGTTTTCATTAATGGATGGCTTCTCAGGATACAATCAAATAAGAATCGCCCCTGAAGATAAAGAAAAGACAACATTCACCTATGGATGGGGTACTTATTGTTGGAATGTTATTCCATTTGGGCTTAAGAATGCATGAGTGACTTATCAAAGGGCTATGACAACAATTTTCCATGATATGATGCATACATTTATGGAAGATTATGTAGATGATATACTTGCAAAATCTCTTACAAGACAAGAAAATTTGAACATCTTAAGCAAGATCTTTGATAGGCTGGAAAGATATTAGTTGAGATTAAATCCAAATAAATGTGCATTTGGAGTAACCTCTGGAAAACTTCTTGGATACATTATATCAGCCCTTTGAATTGAAGTAGATCTTGAAAAGGTAAAAGCCATCATGGAGATGGAGTCACCTAGGAACATAATTCAATTATGATCTTTACAAGGAAGATTGCAATCTATCAGAAGATTTGTCTCTCAATTAGCAGATAGATGTCATCCATTCACTCATCTTTAACATAAGAATGTTTCGTACAAATGGGATAAAAAATGTGAAGAAGATTTTATGCAAATCAAAGAATATCTCATGAATCCTCCAGTACTGGTATCACCAATCAAAGAGAAACCATTATTGCTCTATATCTCGGTGACAAATGTATCATTAGGTGCTCTCCTAGCTCAACATGATGAAGAAGAAAAAGAAAGAGCAATGTATTACATTAGTAGAACACTTTTTGGCTATGAACTGAATTATACATCAACAGAGAAGACATGTTTAGCAGTTGTATTTGCAACTTAGAAGTGGCAACATTATATGCTAACTCATTATGTGAAGCTAATATCAAAGATAAATCCACTAAAGTATTTGCTAAACAAGTCAATTTTGATAGGCATATTAGCCAAATGGGTTATGATACTGAGTGAATTTAATATAGAGTATGTTGATCAGAAAGATATCAAAGGACAGGTCATTGCTAATAAATTAGCCGAAGCTCCTTTACAAAATAACATACCATTGCACATTGAATTTCCTGATGCAGACATTTTGACAGTAAGTACAAAATTTTGGGAATTGTACTTTGACGGTTCTTATACACATTATGGATCAGGGGCAAGAATTTTATTCATCACACCTCAGGGACATACAATTCCAAAATCATATAGACGGTGGTTTCCATGCACAAACAATATTGCAGAATATGAAGCATTGACTATTGGACTCAAAATGGCTATTGAATGGAATATCAAGGAATTACATGTTTATGGTGATTCACAACTTATCATCAACCAGATTAATGATGATTATCAAACTAAGGATGATAAGCTCATGCCCTACAAACAACTGGTAGAAGAGTTTAAAGAACACTTTCCAGAAATATCATTTACTCAAATCCCAAGTAATGAGAATAAAGCAGCAGATGCAATGGCTACAATAACATCTCTCTTGCAGAATCAGGAGAATCAACAACATTACAAATTCCTCGTGGAAGATATCTTAACCCCTACCATTCAATCCCAACATACCTACATGAACCTATTAGTACTTAAAAGAGAATATCCTTCCTCTTGATCTATCCTGCAATCAAAGAAGAAATTTTATCCGTCAGTCATCCCGCTATACTATTATTGTTGATACCTTATACAGGCGAGGTCTAGATAGTACTTTATTGAGATGTCTTGAACAAGAAGAATCTAAAAAAGTTCTTAATGAAGTTCACACAGGCATTTGTGGCACACACTCAAGTGGATTAACACTAGCTAAGAAAATTCTCCGTATGGGTTACTATTGGCCTACTATGGAGAGAGATTCATTCACATATGCCAAAAAATGCAAACAATGTCAGATCCATGGGAATCTCATTCACACACCAGCACAAGAATTGTATCCTATGGACAGATCATGGCCATTTTCTCAATGGGGCCTTGATTTGGTAGGAAAGAGAAATCCTTCATCTTCTAATGGACATATGTTCATTCTGACTGCTACTAAATATTTCACTAAATGGATTGAAGCAGTACCTCTGACAAAAGTGATAGGAAAACAAATATCATCATTCATCTTGAATTATATTATCTATCACTATGGAGTTCCTATGACCATTATCACTGACAATGGATGACTATTTAAGAATCAAGATGTGAAGGAACTATGTGATCAGTTTCATATCCAACATAGGTTTTCTACTCCATATTATCCACAAGGAAATGGTCAAGCTGAGGCATCAAATAAAACTATCTTGAAAATCTTAAAGAAAACAATCAATGAAGCTGGAAAAGACTGGCACGTTTAGCTAAATCCTGCTCTTTGGGCATACCAAACCAGCATCCACACACCAACGAGGGAAACTCCATATTGCTTAGTCTATGGATTAGAAGCCATCTTACCCATAGAAGTAGAGATACCTTCTCTATGATTTTCCTTGAAAGGTCTTGTACCAAAGGAAGAACAACGAGTCTCTAGACTCCAAGAACTTGAATTGATCCAGGAATGTCGCCAAAATGCAATAGATCATTTGAAAGTGTATCAATAGAGAATGGAAAGAAGTTATAGTCGCAGAGTCAAGCCACACATTTTTTAGATTGGAGATATAGTTCTAAGGGAGAATCCAAGAAATCAACAAGATTGAGAAAAGAAGGGTAAATTTGAACCAAATTGGCTAGGAATTTTTTTCATAGTAGCAACATATGGCCCAGGAGCATACAAGTTATCTACCCCTGAAGGTGATTGATTTGATGAACCTATCAATTGCATCCATCTCAAGAAATTCTGTGCTTGAGATATAAAGTCCTGATTTTTTTTTTTTTTAAATCAATAAAAAGCATATAAAGTCTCGAAGAAATCAGTAAAAATCTAGAAAATCAGAAAATCCCTAAAAAGGCATAAAACAGTAAAAATCAAAAGAAAAAAAGAAGGAAAAATGCAATAAATTTAGATGCTGAAAACCTCGTAAACAGGCGCTATCTAAAAAGTGAGTTTCTCCATCTATGAGATCACTTTGTGCACCTATCCACTCCATCCTATCACATCTATCACTTCCATCTATCCTAGCTTATACATTTCATCTTTCACATCCATTTCTTTGAACCATTTAACAGGAAATATGTAACTTACCAATTGTTATCAATTTTTGACATACTTATCATAGCCACTGTCTTAGTCTTATCATAATAAATCAATCATCATGACAACTGAATCGTGACACTCAGAAAATGAAGAATCAACCAACAAGTAATAAAGGATTATCCAAGATCATTTATCAAGATGATTATATCAGTTAATGACCATTAGAACATGTGAATGACATGCGAGATTCAATGTTTATATCTTGATTTTATTGCTAATCATGTACTCTATGCGACTCAAGGATGTCCATGACTAGAAAATCTATGATGGGGCATGATTATTTTTCTTTTATTGTTGTCTTTGGTTTATCTCTTACTAAAGTATGTACTTGTCTAAGGATATGATCGACAAAATATCAAGGAGGATGTTCCAAGTCATGCATGAAAGGAGATAGTCCGTATCTGTTCTGCAAGAAATACTTAGGTCAACTTGATTCATTATATCAAGTTGCTTGTATTAACTTGCTATATAAAAATCCATGTAGGAAATACTCAAGTCATCTTGGATCATTATGTCAAGTTGCTTGTATTTTCTTACAACATTTTAAAAGCTCAATGATGAAATCAAGCACTGTTACAAAATAACATATGAAGAATGACAAAATCATTTTTAGTTAGATCATTTTAGATTAGCTCATTATTCATCTACATTATAAGCATTTCATTTCATTCATAGATCAACGGTCACAAATAAAGATTGAGTATACTTGGACAAACAAAAACAATTTGCATTTGATCATTATAGGTGCATTAATTTTTAGAATCATTTTAATCATCATCCATTTCATTTAGTTGCATTTAAATCATTGCATTAGTTTGCATTCAATTAAGTGCATTTGATTAATCATGTAGAGTATCATCATTATTCTTTGTATTATCATTTCATTAAAGATCATTTAGTTACATCTTTGCACTTAGATTCATAATCATTATAAGCATTACATATAAAAAATAAAAAACATTTGAATAACATATTGCATAATAATTCATTTTCATTTCCATATAGATCATTGCATTTGCATCATTTAAGTTAGTAATCATTTTCAGTTGCATCCAAGGTCATCAAAATAAAAAAATAATAAAAATTTATCATTGCATCATCATATAAAGCATCATCATAATGAGGAGAAAAGATCATAACATCATCCATCTAATCAGTGCATCCATATAATCAATGCATATAGATCATCATAAAATAGAGTAACATGCATAATAAATATCATCATCATATAGAGTCCATGTTTGCATATAGATCATCATAAAACAATAAAAGTCCAAGTATACAATGATATTATATCAAAAGTACAAATGCCTCATCCATACAAAGTCAAGTCAAGGCTGTCCTGTACCACTACCACCTGACTCTGTCCATCTCTGTGGTTGTGGGTGAGAAGATCCTCCAGATGCCTATCTCCCATGATCACCACTCCTCTAAGGAGGTCCCATGACTCCAGTGCTGCTAGTATCCATCCTCACAGTGGTATGATAACTACCTTCTCTTTGGCTCTCTGCGACTAAATCCTCATATAGTCATTGCCAATGGGAAGTCTCCTTCCCGACCTAAACTAGTACTCTAACAGTATCAGCTGAGAGAATGCCAGATCCAACCTACTGAATGTGATTAAGGAGGCCCTAAGTATCCTGCTATCTCCTAACAACTCTGTCTCTCTCTGTCACGAGTGTCTATTGATCTATCTATGCTCTGGGACTATCCATGGTCTCCTACTCTGGTACATCCTTCTATAGCACATGAACCCCAATACCTTCATCTCTACCTCCCTGTCCCCCTACTGTAATCTTAGACTGAGTAGCTCTCAAAACCCATCGTCTAATGAGTGGAACATGATCCTCTGGATCCTCATCCTCTCCACCATGTGCTACAATAACCCTAGGGTCTAGCATAATCTGACCAAAATCAATGCCTCTCCCACAACCCCCATCTAGTCTAGTCATCCTGCCTCCTCCTATCGATAGCAATCCTCTCGGTGATCTCATCCCTGCTCTGCCAGTATCCCTCCCAATCCTGCCAACTAGTCCAAACGATCCTCCATAGACTCTCAATCGACCTTCTCTCCATCTGAGTCTCCTATCACCACCACCTCCATCTCCTCCCTCATCTCCATCCCCTCCAGCCTCCTAAGCAGATCTAAGCTCTCGTCTCTGTCTCCTAATAACTGGATCATCAAAATCATCATCCTCATCTCCTAAGCTAGGAGGAGGATCTGCTGGATTGGTAATACGATGAAACATGCGTGCCAATATGTACTGAGCATAATCTGCAGTAACCCTAGGATCTAGAATGTGCAATCTCATATCATAAGCTACCCTAGGAGTAGCTAGAAACTCTACACGTGCTAACTCAAATGACAAAGAAGGTCCCCAATATCGCCTCTCTATACCATTGTGCATATATCGTGATACCAATAGGCATAGGCTGAATGATACCAAACTGTCTCAAAATGTGACTAATCAACTGTCTCTCAACACTGAATGGAGTTTGACCAATGAGATATCTACTCTGCATAATAAATGGTAATGTCTATGCATCATCCATCCATGGCTCACAATCAATATAAGGTCTCCAAATAACATTATCTAGTGAATCAAGAACCCAACGCCGATACTCCATCTTACCAAGCTTATGCTGAGTAAGGATACCTGCATATAGATAAGCATATGGCTGCCTCTCACGATGAACTCTATGATGAATAGGTCAAGTAATAGCAATGTGCTCCCAACACCATATCTGCAAAAGTGTGCATCCTATCGACATACTAGCACCCTCATCGAAAACATCCCGATGAAGATCATGATACAAATGAGGAAGCATGAAAACACCCCACGCATATTGAGTCCGATGCTGTATCATGATCTAAATAATCTCACCCCAACCAACAACAAAACCTCAAGATCTCCTATCTGGAAAGATGAATCCCCCAATCAAACCTATGGGAATCACAGGGAGAGTATCGTAATACATAATCATATCCTCCCATCAGATCTCTCCTCTTGAAATTCTCTCATCACCAAATATGACTCTGCACACCTCTATCCTTCCATGATCCTGAAAATCATATTGAACTAATTCACCGATCACTGGGATGTGGATAATCCTATAGACATCCTCAAGTGTCACACTAATCTCACCTGTGGGAAGGTGGAAAGTGTTATGCTCGTTATGCCATCTCTTAGCTAACACTGTCAACAATCCCCTATTATGGGTAATATCACACATGCATAACAAGTGGCATAATCCACAGGCATCTATATGTCTCACCTCTACCTATGTAAGCTCTGGCACTAAGTGTCGCATCACTGGGAATTTCTCCTGACACTGGAGAACATCGAGTTTCTCTTGTTTACCAAGAGAATTCAATCATTGATCATCTATCTATCAAATCAAAGAGATCACTAATCTCTAACACCAACAATTGGAAAATCTTTTCACATGAAGCAAATCAGGCTATCAAATCAATTTAAACCTATCAATCATGGTTTTCTATCAATCGCCGAGTTCCATTAAACTCTGCTATGCTCTTCATAAATTGATTTCTTAGAGCTAATCTATCCAGTCACATCAAATCAATCAATTGTTTATGCTATCAATCAACATTATCAAATCAAACAATCAAGTACCTATTCATCACAATTGCGCATCAAAATGCCAAAATCTAATCATAAAAGTGATTTTTTTACTATGAAATACATCAAACACATTCATCAGAAGAAAACTTGCTAATCTTTTTAACAAAAGTGCTATTCTATTAAACACAAGCGCTAAATTATATATATGCATGAACCTTTTTAACAAAAGTGCTAAACTTTCGAGCATATGTGTGAAACAATCAAAAGTGTTGTTTTAAGCATCAAAAGTGCAAACACTGAGAGCAAAAGCGTTGACCAAGAAAAAGTGCTAACATACATCACACATGTACTAAAAAAATGAGTGCATGCGCTAAACTTATCAAATGCCCTAACTTTACATGCAAATGTGCTACAACAAAAAACAAAAACGCTAAACATGCTTGCCGAAAATTGAAAAAAATTTAAAATAATAAAATGCTCTAAAAATAAATGAAAAATCGTACGACAAGTTGCCAGAAGTTTGGGATAAGATACATACTGGATACCCATACTCAGAAGGTCGTTGATATTGTTGAATGCGCTCAAATCGATGGTTCTCCAACGAGATCACCATTTTGCCACCTCACCAAGATAATTTCTTCACAAAGCTGACAAGGATGCAAATGAAAATAAAATTAACTCTAGTTAATTTTATATTTACTATTTGGAAGGATAATTAATGTTTTTCAATGGGGAAATTATATTTATTTTTCATAAATAAATTTAATTGATGGACCTTATCAATTATCGTGAGATCAATCGCTTATTAAATTGTTCAACAAATCCACGATCAATCTCCCGAGGGGGCACACAATTAGGAATCTTATCTCTATCAAGCACACTATCGAGACTTGATTTAATCTTTGAAACAATATTGTCTTGACATCATTTCAAAGAGGGGCAAAATGTATACACATAAAAATGGCTACGAGCGATTAAATAAAATATTTTATATTTATTTAATATTTATTCTTCTATTAATTAGTTTTTTTTTTCGGTAAAAGTGGAAAATTCACTAAGCTTATATATTATTAATAAAATGTTTACATCGGGTTCAAAAAAGGCACACCGGTAGGAAAGAACCCGCAAGAAAACCTTCCGTTGTAGCCTTCAAAAAATAAAAAAACTAGGCACTACCCTTACGTCATTTGTTGCTGTCTAGTCAGATCCCCCAACCCCCTACCTCTAATATTTTTAGAAGGGTCCCATAGGACAATTATAAAAAACCAGACTACCACCAAATGAAGGGCTGAACAAAAATGCCATGAAGGACCACCAAGGAGATACTAGAGGTGTTTAAGTTCCTACCAAAGCCATAGATAGACTCTGAGCATAGTATAAGCCAAAGAACCTCCAAATCCGCAACAACCAAAACCATTCCACCAACTCCAAAAAATAGTCAGATATCCAAAAACCAAGAGCTAGTGCTCTCCTCCGGAGGTTCATGAGCTAAGACCAGAGGAGGAATAACCCTTAGAGGAAAAGCCAAACAAGCAAAAGCAGAGAACAAAAAGCCCAAAGTGATCAACGAATGCAATGCCTCAAAGACGACCTAAGCTTTATCCAAATACTGATGAAGAGCCAGATACAAAAGAAAGTCCATGGAGGCTCGAGTGTCTTCCATGGAATCACATATCAATCCCATTCGTAATTCATGCAATAATTGGCCAAACCAACCATTAACCATAAGCTCATGACGAGGAAGAAAGCCACCATAGTAAAAAGACCCCATATCAAAATGATAATCAACCAATGTGATGAATACTAAGAGGGGGGGTGAATTAGTATACCAATAAATACTGAACTCAAACACTTTAACAATCTAACAGTGAACTGGTATAACAATTTAACTAATAAATAGGTTAACACAAATGCAAACCAAACAACAAGTAAGGCATTCACCCACAGAAGCACAACCACCATAACACAAGAGATTTTGACGCGGAAACCCAAATGGGAACAACCACGGTGAGATGAAACTCACAAGTAACTATCTGCACAATAATAACGAGACCGATTAAGGTCATACAATGTTCTTTACCAGAACAAATCCTTATAGGAATCTCAATCTCTGTTAGGTGATAAGTCTGATTAAAGACTACCTTGTGAGAGGATTTCAGATCCACAGATGTGAATCACCTTGTTAGAGGATTTACAAAGTCTTTTCTGGGCCTACCTGGTTAAGGGTTTCTGACTTGTCAAAGATGTGAGCAATCAACAAGTGAATGATCTAGCAAATAGCATAGCCTGCTTGGTTAGATCCATGATAGCTCATTGCTAATGCATTTCAACATTACTTTAGTCTTTAGTAAATCCACAATCTGTTACAGCACACAGACTTGATCTTCTCTATTAAGATCGTACATACAAGAACTCATCAACCACCAAAAACCCTAACAGCTACACACACTAAAACCCTTGACATGATGTCCTTAAAAAGGAATCTGATTTCATGTCTTTCCAATAGGATTACATTGCAAGTTCCTAGGTTCAATAAATCTAGACACATTTGGTAACATGACACAAAAACACTGTCAAAGTGTCGATGGATGGTAACTCATCACAAAAATATACCAATTGGTAACTCATCACAGAGTATTACTGGTTTATACAACTTTACCGATTACCGGTTGGTAACTCAGAGTAATATCAGTTTAATTATTAAACAGATTACCGGTTGACAAAAATGAAGACTGGGAAAATGATAATTGCTGCTTTTAGTTCCTTTGCTCCGTTCCGCTTGAGATACTCGAACCGCTTGAGGTTTTCATGCCGCTTGAGATCGGTACACTTTCTGCAAAACACCGATAGTCTAAAGACTATAACATAATACCGGTTTGGAACAAATACCGGCTGTGCATAATTCATACATTCAAAAAGTGATCTCAATGTGAGTGTGTGTCCATCAATGACAATCACAACATAAACATCAAAAATGCCAATAATCTCCCCCTTTGGCATTGATGGCAACACTTAGGAAAATTTTAAGATCTAAATGTTTTACAAAAAAAATATGCCATAATAAAAAATACTCCCCCTAAGCATATACACTATCCATTTGTAGAAAATACAATGTATACTACTCCCTTATAGATATAAACATGAAAGTATACATAGTATTTTAAATACTAGAATACTTCTCCCCCTTTGCCAACAATGACAAAATACAGCTGAATAACTGCTGTTTCTATTAGCTGAATAAATGTTTATGACAATAAAGAGTGAAATTTGTCAAAAATAGATTTAAAGTCCTACATAAATTGCTTCATGGATAAGGACCTTGACTCAAGCAATGAGGTAGCAACCTCATTCTCTGTTTGCATTTGATAGACCTGTTCTTCCATGGCATCCAAGGCACTCATCTCTTGAGTGACCGTCAGGGCACCTAGATTGAGATAGCATTTCTGAAGTATTTGTAATCTTGGTAGTAGAACCAGTTGTAGTTCCTGCAAATCCTTGGTCCTATTGCTGATCTCCAAATCAATTCTTGCAGCCTGAAGTTGAAACTGGTGAACGGTTTGCCCATAAGCGGTAAAGGAATCATATGGCATTTTGAAGGTGCTTATGAATGTCTGCAAATTAGTTTGTAGTTTATCTTTTTGAGCACACACATCATCACAAAATAGATGGGGTTGAAATATCTTGCTAAGTAGTAGATTCCCCTCATCTAGAACATCCTTAATGTTCTTCTGTGCCTTCTGTAGATCAGACCGGAGCTCATTTAAATTTTTCACCAAGGTAGTGTCCAAAACCTTTTGATGCTTCTTTTTGGCATTAGCTTCAACAACCTCTTCCAGGCTTTGTACTTGGTCCTCCACAATTGTGCATAAGAGTTTTAGTTGGGCCAGAGAGGAATCGATACTAGGGAGGTTGGTATCAGGTATCAAACCGGTAAGAGTGTCCACTGCAGCTTGGATCACGTCTTTCTCCTTCTTCCTCCTTATCATCTCCAGGCAATCTTGAGAAAGTTTAATGCTTTAGATCAACTCTGATTCATTTTCAGATTGGAGGTCAATGGGACTGGTAATGTCAGCCAGTTTGGCTTGACTACCGGTTGCCTTTGGGGTCTCCACTTGAGTGCTCTATACCACTGCCTCCTTCTCTTTAGCCCTTAGCTTGTCCTCTTTTGCCTTCTTTTTCTCCTCTTCCTCTGTCTTCCTTTTCTCTTCTTTCTTCTTCTCCTCTTCTTTCCACTCTTCGTCTTCATCCTTCTTCTTCTTTTCCTCTTCCTGCTTCCTCTTCTCCTCTTCCTTTCTCTTCTCCTCTTCCTTTTTCTTCTCCTATTTTTCCTATTCGACCACTTCTGTTGATGTATCCGAATTAACATCTTCACCGTTCAAGGCATCAACATCAATGGGTTCCATTTAATCAGTGACCGATACTCCTTCACTGTCATATGCCTCATCTGGTTGATTGATTTCTGGTTCTTGCTCAGCTTTCCTGTTGGCTTCTGCGACTTGGTGTAACTTTAGAGTGGATTGAGCAAGGGAGTGTGTATCTTTTACCACTTCCGTGACTTTTCCTTCCAGCAACAGGAGTCTCCTTCTTCTCATGAAGAAGAGGCCCTTATATCTTTCCACCACTTCATAAAGTTATGATTTAGGTACATCAGGAAAGTATTGTGCAAATACTTCCTCTCTTATTTCCTATTCCTTCTCTATGGCAATGCGCCACTTGTTATCTAAAGAATTATATAAAGAATCAGGTGTCTCAGATTTAATTTCTGATGGCCACCAGTCATTAATACATAAATAATTAATGACTTCCTGTTCAACTTCTTCCTTTTCATCATCATTAAAATCATCAAAGAACTCTTTCAAATCACCAAGCACTTTTCTTCTAATATTCTTAATAGTTCTTTGACAATGTGTCAAAGGTTTGTAGAGGAAATATCAATATTTACCGGTGCGGATGTTTTCGGTTCATTCTTTGTCTTTTTCCTTGTTTGCCTAGTCTTCTTAGGTTGTTCTTCAGACACAGTGTCCTTTGAGTCCGGTGTGTTGTCTTTTGTCTTCCGCTTTCTCTCAAAGACTTTGGCGGGTGCAGCTTCCAGTTTCTTCTTTGCTGGTGACCGCTTGGTCACTTTGGGACTTGTTGCAGTAACCGCTGCCGATACTGAAGGTACTGCCTTTCCCTTCTTTACTGAAGGTTCTTCAACCGATGTAACCCTTTCCAAATAGGTGCTGGTTCTCTTTGCCTTTGGATCAAGGGGTGAGGCGAGTAGGGTAGAGGCATACCCATCTAGCATGTCATACATTATTTCATATCCCATGGGTTCAACTTCTTCCTGTCTAGGCTCAACCGCCTCCATTATGCACTCATCAACTTTGATGGTGAAGCAGATGTCATCTTCATATTTCTTGACAATATCACCTGATATTCTTACTCTTTGGCTCATTTTGCGTCTGAACTCATCAAAGTATTTGTACAGAACTTCTGGATAACCGGTTCCAACCACTTGAAGGCTTTCCTTGATTTGCTTTATAACCAGTTGGTCGACAGACCACTGATTATCTCCAACTCTTGGGAAGTAACCTGTAACCTTGGAAGTAGAAGAACAATCCAACCAATAGTTGTCCAAACTTAAATCTCAAGGGATTGTCCTGTTTAATTGACTTCAGGTTTACCAGAAGTTGCCTTTGCATACAGGTGCATAAATCAAATGATGCATCTTCTTTGATTATCCTGTAAGTAGCATTTACCATTGCAGCAGAGACAGAGTTGATCCTGCTAGCATAAAATGTTCGGTAACCTATTACCATGTAGGCATATTTGACTAGATCGTCCTTGATGGGATTGATGGTCATTCCCCATTGGTCACTCACAAAACCAGTGAGCTTGGTCATTTCCATCTTGCTGATCTTCCTTAGGGCTGGCACTTCACCGCCATTACAGAAACTAGTGACGACATGAATCACTTCTGGTGTGATGTCATGTGTTTTCTCTAAGTACATTTTATCGCCATGCACTCTGCTCAGAATGATGCGGATGTGATCATCTGAAAACTCTTCAAAAATAGACCGCATTGTGAAGCTTCTTCTTTTCCAAGACATTGAATTCCGGTTTTATCTTCTTGTCCTTTTCGCAGGATAAGCTTAACTAAGAATGGATCATCAAAGATCCTAGGTCTTCAATTTTACAATCAATATAGTCTGAAATACCTTCCTCCACTATAACACCAGCAAGTATTTGAGATGGGGCATTATATTTTTCTTTCCGTTGGATGAAGTCTACTGAATCAATGGGTGCACTTGAACTAGAGTGTGATGTGGAAGCCATGATAAACAGAGAAATTTGAAAAATACCTTCGTAAATTGAAATTTAGGGCTTGCAAATTACACTTCACCACACATTCCTTCAGTTGCTGAAATACCGCTTTGTGTTCCACACTTGACCGATTGATATTAGCTTCTGATTCTTCTTCAAGGTTTTGAAAATTCTTCGAATCACAATCCAAATTGCTTTTCATCGCTCAACACTTAAAAACTTCTTCATTCGAGAACTGATACGTGAAAAATGATTTGAAAAATCCTTTTAAACAAGTTCTTCACTTACCATAATAAATGCTCCACTATTAGGGCGTAAACCCTAATTTACCTTTTACTGTTCCTTATCTTCTGCTAGTTGACAGGTATCACATATCGGTTAAGGTCTTTTACCGATGTAAACCAGGGGTCCAAAAAATTTCATCGTTTTCTCCCCCTAAGCTTTTCTAATGCTTAGTTTGCCGGTTCAGTGACTTCCACACTAGGTGCAGAAACTGGTTCTTCTTGAGACACTTCTTCTGGCTTCTACTTCTAGGTTTTCTTCATATCCTTTTGAATAGTTTCAACATCAATCTTTCCTTCTGGAGTGACCGGTATATCATCCGATATGTTCTTTCTCATTCTACAGAATCTTGTTGTATGACCTAGTTTGTTGCAATGATAGCAAATCATTTCAGGTGCTCCCCAAGGTCCATTGTTCATGTTTCCATTCTTCCTTCTGCATGTTGTAGCAGTGTGACCACTACCATGACAGATCAAACAGGTTGCTCTCCATCCGATTGCTGCTTGATAGCCACTACTTCCTGACTGATGATTATAGGTATTAAACCAGTTTGGGTTCCGGTTCCCAGAGGGTTCAGAAAAAAACTCCTTGACTCCTTTGAGGATATCTTCTGGTGTTGTGCATGACAGACCTTCATTCAAATGCTCTATGCCCAAACTTGTTGCATGCATAAGAATTACCATTGAATCTATTAGGTCTAGGCTTATCATTTAGAAAATAAGGAAAATAATTGTAAGCCTTACTTCTACATACATTAGCAGTGTGTCCTTGCTTGAGACAATTAAAACAAATAGGTTTGAACATTTGCTTACCTTTATCCTTTGGTGCCGGTTGCTTCTTTGATGCTCCATATTTTGTTCCAGAGGTCTCACCTTCCTCATATTCAGAGAAACCATGTCCATTAGTATTCTTTACTAGTTTAGCTGATTCAAGCTTTTTCTCTAGCTTAACAAAGCTCTTATTGAATTTGGCAAGTATTTCCTTTGACTCAGTAAGTTCTTTGGCAATAGCAACATTAGATTCCTTCAAGGTTGCATTCTCAGAAATAGCCATATTTATTTCACCTTGCATTTCATCTTTTTCTACTTTGCTTTTTGGAAGATGAGCAATAAGTGCACTGATCTCTTGCTTCAGCTTGGAGATCTCATGATCTTTGTCTTTTATCAGATCTTCAGCTTTCCTCCAATTCTCAAGCTCTTGACACATTCTAATAGTCAGTCCTTCAAGTTTCCTTCTTAGGTTGGCATTGGACTCATTCAGTTTTTCAACTTCTTGAACTAGGGCTTCCATGTCCACTTCATCAAAAGAACTTTTTTCAGTTAGCTCCATCAGTTTTTCAGCACGCTCTCTTCTTTTTGCTTGAGAGGCCTTATATTTGGCTTTAAGTTCATCATAAGCTTGCTCAGTCTGAGTGAGCCAATGAGTAAGTTCCCTCATAGTGTATTCCCCCATATGTCTTTCCAAGTGGTTAGACTTATAGAAAGGTTGGCTCTGATACCAATTGATGAATACTAAGAGGGGGGGGTGAATTAGTATACCAATAAATACTGAACTCAAACACTTTAACAGTCTACCAATGAACTGGTATAATAGTTTAACTAAAAAACCGGTTAACACAAATGCAAACCAAACAACAAGTAAGGCATTCACCCACATAAGCACAATCACCATAGCACAAGAGATTTTGACGTGGAAACCCAAATGGGAAAAACCATAGTGAGATGAAACTCACAAGTAACTATCTGCAGAATAGTAACCAGACCAGTTAAGGTCAGACCAATTAAGGTCATACAATGTTCTTTACCAGAACAGATCCTGTTAGGAATCTCAATCTCTGCTAGAAGATAAGTCCAATTAAAGACTACCTTGTGAGAGGATTTCAGATCCACAGATGTGAATCACCTTGTTAGAGGATTTACAAAAGCTTTTCTGGGCCTACCCGGTTAAGGGTTTCTGACTTGTCAAAGATGTGAGTAATCAATAAGTGAATGATCTAGCATATAAAATAGTCTTCTTGGTTAAATCCATGATAGCTCATTGCTAATGCATTTCAACATTACTTCAGTCTTCAGTAAATCCACAGTCTGTTACAGCACACAGACTTGATCTTCTCTATTAAGATCGCACATACAAGAACTCATCAACCACCAAAAACCCTAACAGCTACACACACTAAAACCCTAGACATGATGTCCTTAAAAAGGAATCTGATTTCATGTCGGTCCAATAGGATTACATTGCAATTTCCTAGGTTTAGTGTATCTAGACACATTTGGTAACATGATGCAAAATCACCGTCAAAGTGCCGGTGGATAGTAACTCATCAAAAAAATATACCAGTTGGTAACTCATCACAAAGTATTACTGATTTATACAACTTTACCGATTACCGGTTGGTAACTCAAAGTAATACCGGTTGACAAAAATGAAGACTGGGAAAATGATAATTGCCGCTTTTAGTTCCTTTGCTCCGTTCTGCTTGAGATCCTTGAACCGCTTGAGATTGGTAAACACTTTCTACAAAACACCGATAGTCTAAAGACTATAACATAATACCGGTTTGGAACAAATACCGGTTGTGCATAATTCATACATTCAAAAAGTGATCTCAAAGCAAGTGTGTGTCCATCAATGACAATCGCAACATAAACATAAAAAATGCCAACACAATGTAGAAGAAACCAAGGCCCAATTACATACTGTTAGAAAAATGAACGTGGAAACCAAGAGGTGGACCAAATCCTCATCAAGTAAAACATCATAACAAATAGTAACAAAGCGAGACAGAAGCTCAGCATAAGAAACATGAGGGCAAATTTCCAGCCATCCACACCCCATAAGCCTACGGAATTCAAAATGCACCGCAGGAGTAAACAAATTAAAGACCTTACCAAGCTTGACAAAATTGTCCTCATTTTCTTCTTCCACTATTCAGGCTTCTAAAACCACTCTGTATGCCCCAATGGATAGAGAAGAAGACATTTGCATGAGGAAGAGCTCCAAAAAAGTCATAGAAACAAAAACATAAAAAGCTTCTTAACAAGATAATATAAATGAGATAACTGCCCTTAACTTTCCATAATGGAAATGCAAAATATCCATTGCAACCTTACTTGATTTGAACATTTCACATGGATTAACAACCCTTAAACTGACATCCATAAATGAATACCCAACAGGAGAGGACGCCACCCTCAAACAATGATTATCACATAAAACCGATTCTGTCGAGGCTGAAAACACACACAAGGCGGCCAATGATATAGTACTAATATTTTAACAAGTAATAAAAGCTCAGGAACGTACTACTCATTAAAAAGTTACAATCATGCTACAACCTATGAAGGACGGAAAACAAAAACTGCTCAAAACACACATGCCACCACCCTATAAATGACTTTATCAAAGACTGATAGGCAAAGTAAAAATGTGATTTCTACATCAGATAGAGGGCCTATACAAGGCATCCTATTGCCTTACACATAGCCTTGAGGAATATCCCTTACCTCGATAGTATTTCAATTTGTCTTTAGAATAACATGCATATTCAGCAAAAACTACAATTTACCTGCTAACCATACCTCATGGGATATACACCCCATCATCTAGCCTAGAAGCAAATTTTAAGAACACACCATATGTAAACAATAGCATAATATATCCTATCATCCTCCTATCTCGACAGAATATAAATTGATCTTTAGAATAATTTGCAAACTGCAGTTTACCTACTAACCACACCTCATGAGATATACACATCAATATCTAGCCCAAATGCAGAATTGTAAGAATATACCATATGTAAACAGAAACATAATAGAGCCTATCATCCTCCTATCTACACATGTGGTACAAATACAATCTGATCAGAGTAAAGGATAATATGAATACCTCAAGAGATAATGGAAAGAAGTAGCCCAAAACAATTACCTTAAAACCTTAGGATTAGATCAAATATCTGAGAAGAATGTCTTGAGGAATATCACTTGCCTCCACAAACTTAAGTTGAGCACCGGTGTCAATTGCCATGTTAGCCAGAAAATCTGCAAGCCTATTCAACTCTCTAAAACAATGAGATAACAAGAATGTATCAAAGAATGACAACTTCTCCAAAATATGATCTAAAATGTACTTCAAGTGCCAACAATTACTCTTACAACTCAAAACACTCTGAATGATGACCATCGAATCCCCTTGAGTCAATAGGTTTTTAATCCCTAAAGAAATAGCCAAATCAATCCCAAGGGACAAAGATTGGCATTCAGCAAAAATTTTTGACTGGGAACCAAGGGCATGACACTGAGCAACTATTAAGACTACATTGTGGTCAAAAATAGCCATACCAGCCTGTTGGTAAACAGATTTGTCTCCCTTTATTTGTTTAATATTTTTGCATTATGGGTCGAGAAAAGAAAGACAAATTTTCTACCAAACAGTTGGAAAATCATTATATTGATTAACCACTGAATTAAGGTACAACTCCCTCTCATAAATATTCAATCAACTCCAAATTACACACAATCAATAGAATGCTTTTCACCAGAAAGCACTAAAAGGTAATTGCATCCACCAGTCAATACAAAATGAATGCAAGCACTGATTCATATATAACTCTTTACATAAAGCTAACAGACTTCACATGTACACTAAAAAAAAATGAAAAGCTCTTAAAGATGAAATTTTCCAATAGTTTTCTGCACATATAGAAAGTATAACATCCCCTTCTTTGAAATAGATTTTCACAGAAACCAAACTTCAAACATCAAACACACAGATTTGAAATCGAAGATAACTGTTAACAAGATTTTCATTCATTGATGATCATCCACTTTCTACATACACAAAGTGTTTAGCCAATTTTAAAGATAGTCTTTTCAAAAACTTAGTGAACCCCAATAAAGTCAATGCGAAACATATATATAGGTCGCCAGACCAATAGTTTTTAAACCAAAGTAAAATTAACTCGAATGAGTTAATAGAAAACTACCCTAACTGCATAACGAAAATTTAAATGGACTAGACTTGCTGACAAACAACTGCCACCAGTGCTAGTCATGTCCTCTACTCCATCTCAGTGTGATCACTCGGGTTGGTGTTTTGGACAGACACCATCATCGCCTTTGTCGCACTCCACTCTCGATGCACCTTCGAAAATTCCTAAATTACAATTATGTGTGGAAAAATGATGTGAATTACTCTATGCTTCCAGGGCTCCTTCTTTCTCTTTACCATCTGCACTTTGTCCCTATGTGAGTCCAGGTGATCAAGACAAACTATGAGCATTGATTCTACTTTGGAAATCCTCGTAAAATCACCCATGGCCAAGGATTTTTCCACCTTGATTTGTTTAATGTGGCTGCTAAACTGGTTAATCATCTCTGTAGTATCTTCCAGCATTTGGCCATCTTCTTTAAGCAATTGGACATCCACACAACAAAGATCCTTCTGCATGGTTGTCCTTAAGGCTGTTAATTCACCACACAAGCTAGCTGATTCACTATGGCCCTGTTCAATAATTTGATTACGCCACTCAATGCTCTCTTTGCAAATAAACATTATGTCTTCATTTAACCTTGGCACTTTCCTTTCAGCAAGAAAATTCATTAGGCCATAACACTGAATGTCGCACATCTATTTTGAAATCATTGCCCATTTAGCCTTCTCTTTCTACCACGAGATTAAATTAGAATCCAATTCTTTGGTGATTGCATTAGCATCTTTAAAAATTTGGACTAAATCCATTATGTAATTGGTCCCTTGATGCATGATCGAGGTGAGCCATTCTGAGAAGACCTCAGCGATCATCCTGTTTCGTTGAACTTCATCAAATAATTTCTGATTACTAGGTTATTTCAGGGTAAATGGCCCTAAACTTTGGGACAATGGTAATGGGTTGTCCTGCAGTGCATGAATATACTAAGCCATTTGCATTAAATTCTACTTTAATTTAGCCTTCTCTCTTTCGTCCTTCCAAGTACAAGAGATAATTCGTTTGGTTGAAGTCTCCAGGTGTTTCACATCCACGGCTTTGGTTCCGACTCCTAAATCAAATCGTTCAATAGCATAGTCTACTTCTAAAATAGTAACAACATCTTTGTCGACTGCGGGTTTAGCAATGTCTATAGTCCAATGCTTCGTATTTTCATCGAAACCAATTATAGCCTTCATTTTTAGCTTTTTGGGCTTCATGGAATTTCCCAGACATTTACTCACAACATCCTCCATTGATACCGAAATATGAACCACGTTCCTTTTCCTGCTAATTGATTCACTCAACCACTTGGGTGCCAGAGTTAGTTCCTTAGATGACATGGGTGGAGATCCTACTGAGGGTGGCAGTGTGGCACTGTCTACATGAGACCGGATATCAAGCGTCCATGAATCCTAGAAGGCCGTATGTATGCTAGTTGAAACCTTGTCTATATAAGAAATACGGGGTGCCATATTGCACAGTGTTTCCTCTACGTCCAAATCAAGAATGAGATGAGGAGCTGGCAGCTGAAAACTCTTCTTAGACTTTGACCTGGTAATCCGACCCCCAGTAGAAAGTTCAGCCTTAGTGTCAATTTTCTCCTCTTTAATCTTTGCCTACCTTTTTCCTACAACAAAAATGGGAGTGTTAGTTAAAATAGAAGTTTTTCTTGCGGTATTCCTTTTCCCACTTTTGCTTCTTGAATTGGTCGCTCGTGTCTAATGAAATTGACAAATCCTAAGCCAATTTTTTATCCTGCGAATTACGTTGAAGGTGCGTGTCCGAATACTATCCTCCATCTTTTTGCTCCAATCCACCTTTGGAAGAGGTTCCTTATGTATCCGCTTCATAAAATCAGAATCAAGTATATCTTCATCATCAGTGGTGACACCTGAAGTATCCAATGGCAATTTCATGTCATGAATTTGTTTCAAGGTTAACCAGGACCAACTCTTTTTCCTTACTTCAAATTCATCCTGGCAACCCTCCCAATAATCCTCCAACTGAGGAACATGCTGATCAGGCACCATCTTCTTCACATATTGAGCAATGAAACCTTTACTATCAAAATTATCTCTTTTCATAAAGGTTTTCAAATGAAACCTTTTAAATTCTAGCTCAAGATTCAACGCATTAGAGATAGACCTACAACTGTAATGGCCTAAATCAATTGTCAAAATCCCACTTGTGTCAGAGTCCTCACCATAATCCTTTGCGACATAGGCAGGCTGCTTGAAAATTTTGATCAAAATACAGGAGTCTAAAACATACCTGGGTAGCCTAAAGGGTTCACCTTTAAATCATCCAACCCTTAGGTAAGTGAAGTGATTAAACTGTGTAAAGAAACTGCCGTAGATGTTAACAAGTTCAACAGCTTCTATGGACATCCTTCTATGTAAGTTACCTTGCAATTCAAAGGTCAACCTCCTAGCAAAAATATCATTCCAATGGAGATAATCATCAACATGCCATTTTAAAGTCAAATTAGGATGATAATCATAAATTCTTATGCCTTGAACCCATTTTGCATGGGACAATCCAGACCATTCTCTCACACAGGCAAGCATATATAACAGGTAGGAAGACATATAAAAGTTAGGCATTCCAAGATAACTACTCAAACCTTCGTGTAACCTTTCTGTGATAACAGTTGCCCAGTCGATGAACCGATTTTTATCCAGAGTGACTTGGATGAAGAAATACATCTAGTCCCCACAAAAGAAAGAGTGGGAATTACCCTTTACTCTGCTTAACAATATTACCAAGTCTCGGATTGCGAGAATTAAATGCTCACGGGTTAGAGGTCTCGGTAGCCTTGAGCCTCCCTTTTGGAATCTCAGAAGCCAATTTCGTGCAATAACAGTTCTGTAGTATTTCCCAACCATCCAATCTTCATAGGGTTCCCAGTGTGGGATACCCATGGCTTCAATTACTATCTCTCTATCAATGGATAACAAAACCTCACCATTGTTTTTCCTTATGCATCTATTACCCTTGTCATAATGATTCATACATTCTAAAACTAATTCAAGGCAAGGAGCAGCTGTGGGAAATGCGGCTACTTCTAATAATCCGCTCTATGCAATATCTCTCATCATAGGATATGCGGTTGGGTTCCTTACTCTTTCTAGAAAAACATCTAAATCTAGTTGAACTAATGTTGTGTCACCTAATTCCAGTAAAGAGCTTACAAGGGAAGACGAGTTCACTAATCTGGGCAAAGTAGGCCTCATGCTTAGCTCATAATTTTTCCCAATTACCCCAGGCAAAGAAGGAAAGGGAAAACGGAAAGAAACAACTAACAAAAAACCCAGATCTTTTAAAGCAAACTGCAACAATTGAGAAAGTTGTTGAACATACCTTCCTCTGACATTTGCAAATCCCTATTGCAGTCTATTTCTCCTGCTCCAAAAAATTCTTCTCAAAACCTTCCAAAGAAAATGATAATCTCGATGTGACAACTACTTAGTTTTAAAGCCAAGAAAATCTTACCCATCATTACCAAAAAAAACTGTCTTCATTACTCATCGTTCGTGTGCCCTTACTTCGAAATAATTGTGCTAGAGCATGCTTTAAATGCTAAGTCACTTCGCTTTTGACACTACGGATCTTCACACATACTTGCTATAAATGACAGATTTCAAATCATTGAAGAAGGAATATTCCTCCCCTCTACGACTGTTTATCATATCCTAAAAATTCCGCCCCATCACCTCATGGAAAGTCACATGTCTTCCAAGAAGCCTATACGTCAAACTTTTAACTTTGCGAAACAATCATGACACAACATTAACATGGCAAATCTTGAACCTTGAACCTTGAACCTAAAAGGTTCAAGTTCAAGGTTCAAAGAATGCAAAATGCCGACAAGGACTAGTAAAGACTTAAAACTATATGGAAGAACAAGACATTCAAAACAGCTAACAAAATACCCAAATCTTTTAAAGCAAACTGCAACAATTGAGAAAGTTGTTGAACATACCTTCCTCTGACATCTGCAAATCCCTATTGCAGTCTATTTCTCCCGCTCCAAAAACTTGTTCTCAAAACCTTCCAAAGAAAATGATAATCTTGATGTGACAACTACTTAGTTTTAAAGTTGAGAAAATCTTACCCATCATTACCAAAAAAAACTGTCTTCATTACTCTTCATTTGTGTGACCTTAGTTTGAAATAATTGCGCTGGAGCATGCTTTAAATGCTAAGTCACTCACTTCTGACACTACGGATTTTCACACATACTTGCTATAAATGACAAATTTCAAATCATTGAAGAAGGAATATTCCTACCCTCTGTGGTCGTTTATCATATACTAAAAGTCCACGCCGTCACCTCGTGGCAAGTCACATGTCTTCCAAGAAGCCTATACGTCAAACTCTGAACTTTGTGAAACAATCGTGACACAACATTAACATGACAAATCTTGAACCTTGAACCTTGAACCTAAAAGGTTCAAGTTCAAGGTTCAAAGAATGCAAAATGCCGACAAGGACTAGTAAAGACTTAAAACTGCGTGGAAGAACAAGACATTCAAAACAACGCCCATTGAACTTTGAACCTTGAACCAAAAGGTTCAAGTTCAAGGTTCAAGTTCAATGCAGTGAAACTTAAACAACATAACAATGGCGGAGTTACATGAGGAAGGTTAAGGAAATGACTTGACCAACGGATTAGACGGGCATTACTTCAAACAAGGACACATATGGAATGGAAATTCCTCTATGGGCCTAACAATGGCTCTGCATGGGGACTGGAACTGTAAAGTACCAAGCAATGAATCTGAAAATCTCTAGTTTCGCAAAACAATTTACTCCAAGGTTAGACTCACAACAAAAACCGACACACCTAGACTAACACAACAAGAATGTATGTACAAACTGATAGGGGATTCTTGTTTACAATTGATACAATTTTAAGTCCTACCAATTATAAGATAGGGGTAGTTCAAAACCATCCTGGTAAGCAAGTTTAAAAGAATTGGGTCCCTTTACCTCATGAATCACGTAAGGTCCCTTCCACAGTGACTCAAATTTACCATGAGCACCTTTCGACTCTCTCCTTTTATCCCATAATAACACCAGGTCCCCTTTCATGAACTTTGTGGGCCTTGCTTTCTGATAAAAAATATTTTTAACCCTCATTTGATGTTCTGTAATCTTGTCAACCAGCTTTTCCCTTTCTTCTTCAATCTTGGTTAAGTACATAATTCGTTTTTCAAGAGAGCTCTGAAAAAATGCATCTTCTATCACTATCTACAGTTTAGAAGCTGCTAATTCTAAAGGAAGACAGATTTGTGCACCAATACCATATACCAGTTCAAATGGTGACATTCCTATGGCCCGTTTTGGTGAAGTTTGATCTGCCCATAGTGCTTCATGCAACTTCTTATGCCAATCCTTGAAATTCTCACTGACCAACTTTCTCATGATGTTGATCAAATTCTTGTTACTTGATTCTGCCTAACCATTACCCTACGGATAATAATCAGAGGTATGTGCCAAAGAAATTTTGTGATCATAGCAAAATAAGCTTAACTCAGATGAAGAGAAATTTGATGCATTATCTGTGACTACTTTTTGAGGGACTCCAAACCTGACAAGAATATTATCCTTAAGGAACGTACACACAATCTTTGAAGTGGTTTTTTTTACAAGGATAGCTTCCACCCACTTAGTGAAATTTTCCGTTGCTGTTGTAGACGTCTAAAAATGGTCAATGCTTGTGGAGTCATACTTTAACATTTGCGCATTGCCTTATTTTAGGGTTTTTGCGTCGCATTAACATTTCTTCTATGTCACGCACTTGGTTTTTATCATTTGCGAGCATCGAGTCCTTCTTCTACATTCTTCATTTGTCTCACTTTCGAATTTGGTCTTGTCGACAACAATCTTCAGTCATGATTTTGATTGATCTTATCCTGTCGCATCAATGTGCGTGCTCATTTGTCATCATTTTGGACATCGTCAATCCTAATTAGGGTTTTGTCCTCTTTTCAATCTTGATGTTTTGCGATCGATTTGTCATTGATTGTTGCCCTCTTATCAATCTTGTCATTTTGCAATCGATTTGTCATCGATTGTTGTCCTCTTATCAATCTTGTCATTTTGCGATCGATTTGTCATCGATCATTGTCATCTTATCAATCTTGTTGTTTTGCGATCGATTTGTCATTGATCGTTGTCATTTTCAATCTTGTTGACTTGCAATCGATTTGTCATCGATCGTTGTTATTTTCAATCTTGTCATCTTGCGATCAATTTGTCATCGATCATCGTCTTTCTCAACCATGTCAATTTGGATCAATTTGTCATTGTTCCTCGTCAATTGGTGCATTTATCAATCAAATCATTTATCAATTCAAAATCATGATTGAATCGACATTAAATCAATCTTACATCAAGACCTAATTGTTGTCCTTGCATTTCTAATTTATCTTCTAGGGTTTTATGATTTATTCATTTAACCTTGTTTCTCATTTTCTCTCCATTTTCTCTTTAGGATAAATGATTTATTTATCTATCCTAAGTCTTCTTGTCACAATTAAATATTTATTTAATTGGCTAATTAATTCCTCCTATTTTTGTAAATTAATTAATGAATGAGAAATTATTAATTAATTTACCTAATTTTCATCAATTTCCTAATTCCAAGTCATCATTTCTAACCTAATTTTCTAATTTCTTCTAATGTCTATTTCTATTTCAAAATCTTTTCATAAATCCTTGCATAGCAATTTGTCATAAATTGTCATAAATTGTCATAAATCCTTGCATAGCAATTTGTCATACACATGTCATAATTTTTGTATTCTTGATTTGAATTTCCATTTGAATCACTTTCATGCTAATCTGATCTTTTCTCCAATTTGTCTATAAATTGGATGAGTTTCTTCAATCAAGGCCCCTACCTGGTCGAATCAATCATGCTTCTAGTATTCTTGCGCTACCATCTTGTCTACTTGCTTTCACATCATGCTTATGCACTAGTAGGTGAGATCCACAAACAAAGCTATTTGAAGGAGAAAGAAGGACAATGGAGCCACATGAAGGAGACATTCAAGTTTGCAATGGTTTGCGTTTGAATTGATGTCTTGTTTTCATGTCTTTATTGAGTGTTTTTAGGATTGTTATCATTGCATTTTAGTTTTTGTGGTTGAGCTAGGCTAGTGTTTCTATTGCGTTGATGATTTCCACATTTCTTATCTACAACTGTTAATATGTGAGTGTGCCCCACACTGGAAATGCGGTTCAAAGGACCAATGAAATCTAATCCCCATTGTTTAAATGTTTCCTCAATTACCACAGGTCTCAAAGGCAAGGCGGCTAAATGGGGTTTACTTGTAAACAACTTGCACTTCTCACACCTCGCCACCCAGGCGTATGTATCCTTGAACATTCCCGGCTAGTAGTAATAATTCCTCAAGATTTTATGTACAGTAACCGTAGAAGAGAAATGACCCTGGCATGCTTCATTATGAAAAGTTTTCAATAGAGCTTCTTGGTGCGGTTTATCCACACATCGGAGGAAAGTGTCATCTAAGCCTTTCTTGTACAATATGTTATTAGAAATGATGTACTTTGCAGCTTTCAAACTTAAATTTCTTTTTTCCCTAGGAGAAAGATGATCTGGGTAGTCTCCATACGTAAGATAATATGCCACATTGGTGAACCAAGAATCCTGATGATCAACGAATAGGGCTAAAGGTAAACTGTCCTCTTCTTTAAAATCATTCTCCGCCATCAATATAAAGAGGCCTTGTCCTCTAACTAGTTTAGTGGGCTTAATATCCAAATTGAATTCTTGAATCTTGGAGACACAAGAAGCTCTATTGTTGATGCCAACATCCTATTGAGTTAAAACAACTTTTACTGCAGAATTGGGAACAAAAACAATCACATGTGAATGAAGTATGTAGTACCTGAATTGCTTCATAGCTTTTACCACCGTATAGGCCTACTTCTCTATCTGTGAGTATTTTAACTCATGCTTCTTTAGGGGAATACTCATGAAAGAAATTGGCACCTCTTCATTATCCTCACCCTTTTGTACCAAAATCCCATACATGGTATTCTCAGATGCATAACAATAAATAATCAAGTCCTTATTAAAGTTTGGATTTACCAGGGTAGGAGCATGCACGATTGCCCTTTTAATCTCTTCAAAAGCCTTTCTGCTAGCTTCATTCCACTTAAAGGCTACCTTTTCACTCATCATATTCACAATGTATTTAGTAGTTTCAACAAAATCAGGAATAAAATGCCTTAGGAAGTTCATCTATTCAAAGAAATCCCTTACTCCATTTTTATTTGAGGGGAGATTCAGCTGCTATATTGTGTTTACCCTTTGTGAATCAACCTTTACTCCCTCCTATGAAACGATATGTCCCAAAAGTTTTCCTTCCGTGACACCAAAACTAGACTTTTTAGGGTTTAATGATACCCCATGCTCTCTACATCTCACTAGAACTTTTCTCAAATCCCGCACATGATGCTTCCTTTTTCTAGAGAAAATAGTTAAATCATCTAAATACACCACAATAATCTTATCCCTCAAATGTCCGAAAGAAAGATCCATCACTCTTTGAAATGTTGCCCCTGCATTAATCAACCCAAAAGGCATCCTGTTATACGCAAAGGTACCCCAGGGGGTTATAATAGTTGTCTTGTGTTGATCTTGCTCTACCATACTAATTTGATTATACCTAGAGAAGCCATCCAGCATGGACATCACCTCAGACCCCAAAACAGTTTGTAAAATATGATCCATTATAGGTAGGGGGTAATTGTCTTTCAAACTTGCTTGGTTTAAGTTTTTGAAATCAACACAAATTCGTATCTCACCATTTTTCTTTCAAACAAGAACTATGTTTGCAATCTAGGTAGAGTGATGTAGAGGATAAATAATTTGGGCCTTCCACATTTTGTCAACCTCATGAAAAATTGCTTTTGCTACCTTTGGATTAAAATTTCTTAACTTCTGCCGAAAAGGATTGGCACCTGGTTTCAAAAGAATTTGATGTTGGAACTTACCATCCCTGAAATTCTTCAAATCATCATAACTCCATGCAAAAACATCTTTAAACTCAACCAACAAATTCACGAACTTCCTTTTCTCCTCTATAGAACAACATTTTCCTAGATTAACAAATTTAGGATCTTCATTGGTACCAATGTTAATTTGTTCATATTCACCAAAGTTTTGAATTATAGGGGGTTCTTTTTCCTTTTGTTTAACACATCCATCTTTCTTGTTGAAAAGGTGTTCAAGAGAAACTAAACCCTTTGGGATTTTATTTCCTTTTAACTGCAACATTCCATCATGTAGTTCTTCAAGTGTATTGGGAGAAAACTCTTTACAACTCACCTCTGACCCCTCATAAAACAAGGATGTAAAAATGTCAACATATTGTAGAAAGTTTTGAATCTGTTTATCATTTTCAAACACCTGCCGGGATTCAGAATTATCAGGCACACTGGATCTATAAACTAGTTCAACCCTGCAAGTGTCGGTTGTGAAATTTGGGTGTGGTACCAGCAAGGCTGCAGATACCGCCAAAGAATCGGCCTTAGAGTTAAACTCCCTAGGAATGACCTCAATTGAAAAAGCATCGAAGGCTTCTATCTCATCCTAGACATGATTCCTATAATGTCTCAATCTCTCATTTTTGACAGCAAATAGGCCCCTCACTTGTTTAACAATAAGTTCAGCGTCAGCTCTCACCTTCAACTTTTTGATTTGCAATCTCCTCACTTCAGCCAGACCTAATAATAAGGCCTCATATTCGGTCCTATTATTCATGTTTTGGAATTCCAACTTGAAAGATTAAGGAATGACCTTTCTGTGGGGAGGTATCAATACAACCCCGACCCCTGATCCAGAAGATGAACAACTCCCATCAAATTCCATAGACCAGAGTTCATCAGACATACTTGAATCCATTAACATACTCTTGTCTTGATGATCAGTCGATATCATGTAATTACGAAAGCCACAATCCTGGTACAAAATTTGAGCTTTCAGATCATCTGAGGGAAAAACTATGTATTTGGCCTTTGTTTCAATGTGCAAAAAGATTCTCTATTTTCCAACTATGATCATTGCTTGAGACCAATCCATCCTAATTTCCCATCCCATGTCTTTACAAAAGGTGTGAATCAACAACATGCCATAGCTAATAGGGATGTCAGCCACTAGGATTGTCAACTTGATTCTCTTGGCAGGGTGTGCCACTAAAGTGACTTGCACATCCTTAATTTGCCCTAATAAAGGAACCTGCTTGGAGTCCATGGAGTAACATTTGCCAAAGGTCTTTGTTAGGGTTAAACCTAAAGCTTTTGCTACGGTTGAGGGCATGCCATTGTCAGATGCTCTTGAATCTATTATACAATTACTCAAGTTGTGCCCATTAATATATAAGGACACGTAGAAAGGTTCTAGTTTATTTTCAAAATTGGGTTCAAGCAAATTGGCTTGTAGAGGAATAGTCTCTGATGAGTTTTCAAAGATTACTAAAGTAGGACTAACATTATCATGTGCTTGAGAATCAGTACTCATGGGTGTTTGTCAACCAGCTTTTCCCATTCTTCTTCAATCTTGGTTAAGTACATAATTTGTTTTTCAAGAGAGCTCTGAAAAAATGCATCTTCTATCACTGTCTACAGTTTAGAAGCTGCTAATTCTAAAGGAAGAGAGAGTTGTGCACCAATACCATATACCAGTTCAAATGGTGACATTCCTATGGCGCATTTTGGTAAAGTTTGATATGCCCATAGTGCTTCATGCAACTTCTTATGCCAATCCTTGAAATTCTCACTAACCAACTTTCTCATGATGTTGATCAAATTCTTGTTACTTGATTCTGCCTGACCATTGCCCTACGGATAATAATCAGAGGCATGTGCCAAAATTCTTTTGTGATCATAGCAAAATAAGCTTAACTCAGATGAAGAGAAATTTGATATATTATCTGTGACTACTTTTTGAGGGACTCCAAACCTGACAAGAATATTATCCTTAAGGAACGTACACACAATCTCTTAAGTAATTTTTTTTACAAGGATAGCTTCCAACCACTTAGTGAAATTTTCCATTGCTGTTAATATGTGAGTGTGCCCCACATTGGAAATGGGGTTCAAAGGACCAATGAAATCTAATCCCCACTGTTTAAATGGTTCCTCAATTACCACAGGTCTCAAAGGCAAGGCGGCTAACTGGGGTTTACCTGTAAACAACTTGCACTTCTCACACCTCGCCACCCAGGCGTATGTATCCTTGAACATTCCCAACTAGTAGTAACAATTCCTCAATATTTTATATGCAGTAACCGTAGAAGAGAAATGACCCCCGCATGCTTCATTATGAAAAGTTTTCAATAGAGCTTCTTGGTGCGGTTTATCCACACATCGAAGGAAAGTGCCATCTAAGCCTTTCTTGTACAATATGTTATTAGAAATGATGTAGTTTGCATCTTTCAACCTTAAATTTCTTTTTTCCCTAGGAGAAAGATGATCTGGGTAGTCTCCATATGTAAGATAATACGCCACATTGGTGAACCAAGAATCCTGATGATCGACGAACAAGGTTAAAGGTAAATTGTCCTCTTCTTTAAACTCATTCTCTGCCATCAATATACAGAGGCCTTGTCCTCTAACCAGTTTAGTGGGCTTGATATCCAAATTGAATTCTTGAATCTTGGAGACCCAAGAAGCTCTATTGTTGATGCCAACATCCTGTTGAGTTAAAACAACTTTTACTGCAGAATTGGGAATAAAAACAATCGCATGTGAATGAAGTATGTAGTACCTAAATTGCTTCACAACTTTTACCACCGCATAGGCCTGCTTCTCTATCTGTGAGTATTTTAACTCATGCTTCTTCAGGGGAATACTCATGAAAGAAATTGGCATCTCTTCATTATCCTCACCCTTTTGTACCAAAATCCCAGACATGGTATGCTCAGATGCATAACAATAAATAATAAAGTCCTTATTAAAGTTTGGATTTACCAGGGTAGGCGAATGCACGATTGCCCTTTTAATCTCTTCAAAAGCCTTTTTGCCAGCTTCATTCCACTTAAAGGCTACCTTTTCACTCATCATATTCACAATGTATTTAGTAGTTTCAACAAAATCAGGAATAAAATGCCTTAGGAAGTTCACCTGTCCAAAGAAAGCCCTTACTCCATTTCTACTTGAGGGGAGATTTAGCCACTATATTGCTTTTACCCTTTGTGGATCAACCTTTACTCCCTCCTATGAAATGATATGTCCCAAAAATTTTCCTTCCGTGACACCAAAACCAGACTTTTTAGGGTTTAATGATACCCCATGCTCTCTACATCTCACTAGAACTTTTCTCAAATCCTACACATGATGCTTCCTTTTTCTGGAGAAAATAGTTAAATCATCTAAATACACCACAATAATCTTATCCGTCAAATGTTTGAAAGAAAGATCCATCGCCCTTTGAAACGTTGCCCCTGCATTAATCAACCCAAAAGGCATCTTGTTATACGCAAAGGTACCCCAGGGGGTTATAATGGTTGTCTTGTGTTGATCCTGCTCTGCCACACTAATTTGATTATACCCAGAGAAGCCGTCCAACATGGACATCATCTCAGACCCCGAAATAGTTTGTAAAATATGATCCATTACAGGCAGGGGGTAATTGTCTTTCAAACTTGCTTGGTTTAAGTTTTTGAAATCAACATAGATTCGTATCTCACCATTTTTCTTTCGAATAGGAACTATGTTTGCAATCCAGGTAGAGTGATGTAGAGGATAAATAATTCGGGCCTTCAACATTTTGTCAACCTCATGAAAAATTTCTTCTGCTACCTTTGGATTAAAATTTCTTAACTTCTGCTGAAAAGGATTGGCACCTGGTTTCAAAGGAATTTGATGTTGGAACTTACCATCCCTAAAATTCTTCAAATCATCATAACTCCATGCAAAAACATCTTTAAACTCAACCAACAAATTGACAAACTTCCTTTTCTCCTCTATAGAACAACATTAGGATCTTCATTGGTACCAATGTTAATTTGCTCATATTCACTAGAGTTTTGAAATACAGGGGGTTCTTTTTCCTTTTGTTTAACATATCCATCTTTCCTGTCGAAAAGGTGGTTAAGAGAAACTAAACCCTTTGGGATTTTATTTCCTTTTAACTACAACATTCCATCATGTAGTTCTTCAATTGTATTGGGAGAAAACTCTTTACAACTCACCTCTGATCCCTCATAAAACAAGGATGTAAAAATGTCAGCATATTGTAGAAAGTTCTGAATCTGTTTATCATTTTCAAACACCTACTAGGATTCAGAATTATCAGGCACACTGGGTCTATAAACTAGTTCAACCCTATAAGTGTCAGTTGTGAAATCTGGGTGTGGTACCAGCAAGGCTGCAGATACCGCTAAAGAATCAGCCTTCGAATTAAACTCCCTAGGAATGACCTTAATTGAAAAAGCATTGAAGGCTTCGATCTCATCCCAGACATGATTCCTATAATGTCTCAAACTCTCATTTTTGACAGCAAATAGGCCCCTCACTTTTTTAACAATAAGTTCAGCGTCACCTCTCACCTTCAACTTTTTGATTTGCAATCTCCTCACTTCAGCCAGACCTAATAACAAGGCCTCATATTCGGTTGTATTTTTCATGTTTTGGAATTCCAACTTGAAAGAATAAGGAATGACTTTTCCATGGGGAGGTATCAATATGACCCCGGCCTCTGATCCAGAAGATGAACAACTCCCATCAAATTCCATAGACCAGAGTTCATCAGACATACCTCAATCTTTTAACATACTCTCATCTTGAGGATCAGTCGATATCATGTAATTACGAAAGCCACAATCCTGGTACAAAATTTGAGCTTTCAGATCATCTGAGGGAAAAATTGTGTATTTGGCCTTTGTTTCAGGGTGCAAAAAGATTCTCTATTTTCCAACTGTGATCATTGCTTGAGACCAATCCATCCTAATTTCCCCTCCCATGTCTTTACAAAAGGTGTGAATCAACAACATGCCATAGCTAATAGGGATGTCAGCCACTAGGATTGTCAACTTGATTCTCTTGGCAGGGTGTGCCACTAAAGCGACCTGCGCATCCTTAATTTGCCCTAATAAAGGAGCCTGCTTGGAGTCCATGGAGTAACATTTGCCAAAGGTCTTTGTTAGGGTTAAACCTAAAGCTTTTGCTATGGTTGAGGGCATGACATTGTCAGATGCTCTTGGATCTATTATACAATTACTCAAGTTGTGCCCATTAATATATAAGGACACGTAGAAAGGTTCTGGTTTATTTTCAAATTTGGGTTCAAGCAAATCGGCTTGTAGAGGAATAGTCTCTGATGAGCTTTCAGTGATTACTAAAGTAGGACTGACATTATCATGTGCTTGATAATTAGTACTCATGGATGTTTGGTTTTCACTTGCTAAAGCATGGGCATCATTCCCTTTGACAAATTCAACCGATCTATCTAGCTCTTTCGGGTTTAATTTCAAATACTCAGTCAGAGTAATCTAAACACAAGATGTCGTGCAAAATTCAATGATATCAAAAGGGTTAGTAAAAGAATCAGAACTCGAAGAAGCAACCTCTTGAACAACTTTTGATATACCTCCATGACGGGTGAAAATTTCCTTTCCTTTCACAGTGCTGTGGACAGGTGTTACAACATCTTGAGATTTCAAATTCTATTGTGTTCTTGTAAGAATTGCATATGAGGAATCTTCCAAAGAGACGAACATGTTTCCTCCCCTTTTTGAGTCAGAGACATATTCCATATAATGAATTTCAGAGTCGCCAAGCATACTTTGGGAACTTCCCTCATCAGCTTCTAAGATTGTTTCTCCTTTACTTATCATTTAGGAAAAATGAACCATCTCTAGACATGAAGAACCATCATGTTCATCAGTTAAATGAAACACACAAGAGTTTACCTTGAGGGATGGTGCTTCAATAGCAAGTCTTTGTTGTATAGGGGGTAGTTGTAATTGTCTTCCTCCACCTCCTCCCCGTTGATTAGGATATCTCTTAGGAATGTCTTGATATGGTTGGGTATAGGAAGTACTTGCTTTAGGAGTTTGCCTCTTTAGGGCAATTACATCATTCATTAATTGTTGGATAATAGGATCTGAGGAAGTAGTTGGCTAGGCATTAGATGTTTGTACTTCTCTTTTCCATTTGCCTGCAGTGACCAAATCATCCTCTAATTCAATTGCGAGAGTTGTAGCGACTTTCAAATCTGCAACCCTTTGCCTACGAATCAAGAAACTTATTTTAGAGGCCATAAAATTAATAAAAAAACATTTGAGATTATCATCTGAAGGTTTTTGGTTAACTGGAATCTTGTGTAGGATCTTATCAAATCTCGCTACGAAGTCCCTCATGGATTCAGGAAGCTCCTTTTTCAACTGGGATAACTGAGCTAGGAGGGAGTGTTCATCTTCAGCTACCTTAAATCTAGCTTCAAATCTTGTCTTCAAATCCTGCTAGGTCGTTATCACACTATTCGGCAAGTGATAAAACCAATCAGCCACCACTCCTGTCAATGTTTGGATAAACAGCCTGATAGCCACATCTTCATGTTGAACCGCTATTACTCCACAGGCTACACTGAAAGCATTCAGGTGCTCATCTACAGTGACTGTCCCATCCCCACTAAATTTAGGTAAATGATCTCTAGCATATTTTGGAAAGGGATTAAGGTTCAAACCTAGATTCAATGGGCCTACAGCTGCCCCCCACGGGTTATTGGCTGCCACTGGTAGTATGATATTAAGAGGAGTAGGGTTAAATGAAATTGGTAAGGCAACACCGTGTAGGACCAAAGCTTGGCAAACTGGAGACGCAGGTGATGATGGTAATGAGGATGGAGGTCTACTTCTTTCCCTTCGTTGAGATGAGAAGGTAGGTTGGTAAGTTAAATTTTGTAGTTCTTCAAAGACGGGATCAGAAACCCCCCCCCCACCTTCTTTGGGATCTAGTATACGGCCTGGAGTCCAGTGTGGAACAATCAGGGTAACAAACATCTGGGATAATGTAATTGATTATTAGGGACAAGAATAAAGAAAACCCTAGGAACAACCACCCTTTCAAAGACTAATTCAAGCTGATTTGCTTGTCTTTCTATTACCCTAAGAAGAGCACTTATTCTGTCATATTTTGCTCGACTTCTTTTATGCCTCCAAGCTAAAGTATCCAGCTCAGAGGTAATGTTACTTTTCTCTTCTTGTACCCAATTTAAATTAGGTTGCAAAATAGGCAAAAACCCTTCAAGAGGCAATACCATTTATGAAGAACAAAGCATAGCTGTAATGATGACCTTGTTTTATAATCAATTGTTCTTATCCCTCCCCAGTAGAGTCACCAAAAATTTGTTGATAAACACATTTGTCTCCCTTTATTTGTTTAATCTTTATGCATTATGGGTCGAGAAAAGAAAGACAAATTGTCTACCAAACAATTGGAAAATCATTATATTGATTAACCTCTGAATTAAGGTACAACTCCCTCTAATAAATATTCAATCAGCTCCAAATTACACACAATCAATAGAATGCTTTTCACTAGAAATCACTAAAAGGTAATTGCATCCACCAGTCAATAAAAAATGAATGCAAGCACTGATTCATATATAACTCTTTACATAAAGCCGACAGACTTCACATGTACAATAAAACAAAATGAAAAGCTCTTAAAGATGAAATTTGCCAATAGTTTTCTGCACATATAGAAAGTATAACAACCCCTTCTTTGAAACAGATTTTCACAGAAACCAAACTTTAAATATCAAACACACAGATTTGAAATCGAAGATAACTGTTAACAAGATTTTCATTCATTGATGATCATCCACTTTCTACATACACAAAGTGTTTAGCCAATTTTAAAGATAGTCTTTTCAAAAACTTAGTGAACCCCAATAAAGTCAATGCGAAACATATATATAGGTCACTAGACCAATAGTTTCTAAACCAAAGTAAAATTAACTCGAATGAGTTAATAGAAAACTAACCTAACTGCATAACCGAAATTTAAATAGACTAGACTCGTCGGCAAACAACTGCCAATAGTGCTAGTCATGTCGTCTACTCCATCTCAGTGTGATCGCTCGGGTTGGTGTTTTGGATGAACACCATCATCACCTTTGCTGCACTCCACTCTCGATGCACCTTTGAAAATTCTTGAATTACAGTTACGTGTGGCAAACTGATGTGAATTACTCTCTGCTTCTAGAGCTCCTCCTTTCTCTTTACCATCTTCACTTTGTCCCTATGTGAGTCCAGGTGATCAAGACAAACTGTGAGCATTGATTCTACTTTGGAAATCCTCATAAAATCACCCACAGCCAAGGATTTTTCCACCTTGATTTGTTTAATGTGGCTGCTAAACTAGTTAATCATCTCTGTAGTATCTTCCAAAGTTTGGCAGTCTTCTTTAAGAAATTGGACATCCACACAGCGGAGATCCTTCTGCATGGTTGTCCTTAAGGATGTTAATTCACCACGCAAATTGGTTGATTCACTATGGACATGTCCAATAATATGATTACGCCACTCAATGCTGTCTTTGCAAATAAACATTATGTGTTCATTTAACCTTGGCACTTGCCTTTCAGTAAGAAAATTCATCAGGCCATAACGTTGAATGTCGAGCATTTGTTTTGAAATCACTACCCATTTAGCCTTCTCTTTCTGCCATGAGATTAAATCAGAATCCAATTCTTTGGTGATTGCATTAGCATCTTTAAAAATTTGGACTAAATCTGTTATGTAATTGGTCCCTTGATGCATGATTGAGGTGAGCCATTTTGAGAAGACCTTAGCAATCATCCCGTTTCGCTAAACTTCATCAAAGAATTTCTGATTACTAGGTGATTTCGGGGTAAATGGCCCTGAACTTTGGGACAATGGTAATGGGTTGTTCTGCAGTGCATGAATATACTGAGCCATTTGCATTAAATTATGCTTTAACTCAGCCTTGTCTCTTTCTTCCTTCCAAGTACGAGAGATAATTTGTTTGGTTGAAGTCTCCAGGTGTTTCACATTCATGGCTCTAGTTCCGACTCCCAAATCAACTCGTTCAATACAATAGTCTACTTCTGAAATAGTAACAACATCTTTGTCGGTCGCGGGTTTAGCAATTTCTGCCATCCAATGCTTCGTATTTTCATCAAAACCAATCATAGCCTCCATTTTTAGCTTTTTGGGCTTTGTGGACTTTCTCAAACATTTACTCATAGCATCCTCCATTGATACCAAAATAGGGACCACGTTCCTTTTCTTGGTAATTTATTCACTCAACCACTTGGGCGCCAGAGTTAGTTCCTTAGATGGCATGGGTGGAGATCCTGCTGAGGGTGGTGGTGTGGCACTGTCTACATGAGACTGAATATCAAGCATCCATGAATCTTGGAAGGTAGTATCTACACTAGTTGAAACCTTGTCTGTATCAAAAATAGGGGATGCCATATTGCATAGTGTTTCCTCTGCATCCAAATCAAGAATGAGATGAGGAGCCAGCGGATGAAAACTCTTCTTAGACTTTGACCTGGTAATCTGACCCCCAATAGAAAGTTCAGCCTTAGTGTCAATTTTCTCTTCTTTAATCTTTGCCTACCTTTTTCCTGCAACAAAAATGGGAGTGTTAGTTAAAATAGAAGTTTTTCTTGCGGTATTCCTTTTCCCACTTTTGCTTCTTGAATTGGTTGCTCGTGTCTAATGAAATCGACAACTCCTAAGCCAATTTTCTGTCCTGTGAATTACGTTGAAGGTGCGTGTCTGAATACTATCCTCCATCTTTTTGCTTCAATCCACCTTTGGAAGAGGTTCCTTATGTATTCGCTTCATAAAATCAGAATCAAGTATATCTTCATCATCAGTGGTGACACCTGAAGTATCCAATGGCAATTTCATGTCATGAATTTGTTTCAAGGTTAACCTGGACCAACTCCTTTTCCTTACTTCAAATTCATCCTGGCAACCCTCCCAATAATCCTCCAACTGAGGAACATGCTGATTAGGTACCATCTTCTTCACATATTGAGCAATGAAACCTTTACTATCAAAATTATCTCTTTTCACAAAGGTCTTCAAATGAAACCTTTTAAATTCTAGCTCAAGATTCAGCACATCAGAGACAGACCTACAATTGTAATGGCCTAAATCAATGGTGAAAATCCCACTTGTGTTAGAGTCCTCACCATAATCCTTTGCGACATAGGCAAGCTGCCTAGAAATTTTGATCAAAATACAGGAGTCTGAAACATACCTGGGTAACCTAAAGGGTTCACCTTTAAATCATCCAACCCTTAGGTAAGTGAAGTGATTAAACTATGTAAAGAAACTGCCATAGATGTTAACAAGTTCAACAACTTCTGCGAACATCCTTCTATGTAAGTTACCTTGCAATTCAAAGGTCAACCTCCTAACAAAAATATCATTCCAACGGAGATAATCATCAACATGCCCTTTTAAAGTCAAATTAGGATGATACTCATAAATTCTTATGCCTTGAACTCATTTTGTATGGGACAATCCAGACCATTCTCTCACATAGGCAAGCATATATAACAAGTAGGAAGACATATAAAAGTTAGGCATTCCAAGATAATTACTCAAACCTTCGTGTAACCTTTCCGCGATAACAGTTCCCTAGTCGATGAACTGATTTTTATCCAGAGTGACCTGGATGAAGAAATACATCCAGTCCCCCCAAAAGAAAGAGTGGGAATTACCCTTTACTCTGCTTAACAATATTACCAAGTCTCGGATTGCGGGAATTAAATGCTCATGGGTTAGAGGTCTTGGCAGCCTTGAGCCTCCTTTTTGGAATCTTAGAAGCGAATTCCATGCAATAACAGTTCTGTAATACTGCTTTTTCTCAAAGAAAATTCCATAGGATTTCCCAACCGTCCAATCTTCATAGGGTTCTCGGTGTGGGATACCCATGGCTGCCATTACTATCTGTCTATCAATGGATAACAAAACCTCACCATTGTTTTTCCTTATGCATCTATTACTCTTGTCATAATGATTCATACATTCTAAAACTAATTCAGGGCAAGGAGTAGCTTTGGGAAATGCGGCTACTTCTAATAATCTGCTCTGTGCAATATCTCTCATCATAGGATCTACGACTGTGTTCCTTACTCTTTCTACAAAAACATCTAAATCCAGTTGAACTAATGTTGTATCACCTAATTCCAGTAAAGAGCTTACAAGGGAAGATGAGTTCACTAATTTGGGAAAAGTAGGCCTCATGCTTAGCTTGTGATTTTTCCCAATTACCCTAGGCAAAGAAGGAAAGGGAAAATTGAAACAAACAGCTAACAAAATACCCAAATCTTTTAAAGCAAACTGCAACAATTGAGAAAGTTGTTGAACATACCTTCCTCTGACATCTGCAAATCCCTATTGCAGTCTATTTCTCCTGCTCCAAAAACTTGTTCTCAAAACCTTCCAAAGAAAATGATAATCTTGATGTGACAACTACTTAGTTTTAAAGTTGAGAAAATCTTACCCATCATTACCAAAAAAAACTGTCTTCATTACTCTTCATTTGTGTGACCTTAGTTTGAAATAATTGTGCTGGAGCATGCTTTAAATGCTAAGTCACTCACTTCTGACACTACGGATCTTCACACATACTTGCTATAAATGACAAATTTCAAATCATTGAAGAAGGAATATTCCTACCCTCTGTGGTCGTTTATCATATCCTAAAAGTCCACGCCGTCACCTCGTGGCAAGTCACATGTCTTCCAAGAAGCCTATACGTCAAACTCTGAACTTTGTGAAACAATCGTGACACAACATTAACATGACAAATCTTGAACCTTGAACCTTGAACCTAAAAGGTTCAAGTTCAAGGTTCAAAGAATGCAAAATGCCGACAAGGACTAGTAAAGACTTAAAACTGCGTGGAAGAACAAGACATTCAAAACAATGCCCATTGAACTTTGAACCTTGAACCAAAAGGTTCAAGTTCAAGGTTCAAGTTCAATGCAGTGAAACTTAAACAACATAACAATGGCTGAGTTACATGAGGAAGGTTAAGGAAATGACTTGACCAACGGATTAGACGGGCATTACTTCAAACAAGGACACATATGGAATGGAAATTCCTCTATGGGCCCAACACAACCCCAGCCAACTCCAGGTTACCCCTAGAAGCACCATCAAAATGAAGGTTGAAATGGCCCAGAGGAGGAGGATCCCATCTAGCAGCAAGTCTCTTATTATTAGTAACTAGACCTTTTGCAACAGACCCATGAGAAGGGATGGCAGAAAGAGAATTCCATGTCCTTGTAATCTTGCCATCCCAATGAGAGAAGGATTTCATATTTTCTAAATTATTATGAATGTATGACAAAGCCACCTCCAAGATAGAAGCCTCTATCTTGACTAAAATGTGAGAGAGTGAAGCTGATAACTTTCTAAAAATCCTATTATTTCTTTCTAACCATATGTTCCAAATGATAATCGAAGGAGAGATGAGCCAGAGACAATCATAAAAGGATGAGGAAAACAAGATAGGCCAGGCTCTAAAGTGGGAGATAAGTTTATAGCTAATAACAAAGGACAGACCTAGTTTCTCAAACAACCATTGCCAACATCCAAAGGCAAAATCACAATGAAGAAACAGGTGAGAGGACGATTCCAAATTCTTATTACACAAAACACAAGGGAAAACAACAAACAAACCCATCCTATCCAATCTTATCCCTGTAAGAACCCTATCTTGTACAACAAGCCAAGCAAATGCACCTTCCTTCAGAAGGCAAGCTGAATGCTAGAATAATTTGAAAGGCCAAGAAGAAAAGTTGTTAGTCGACATAAGGGAATTATATCCATCTTTCATAGAGTATTTTCTAGAGGCACTCTTAGTCCAAATAAGCTCATCTTCCCTCTCAGACAAGATGATAACTCTTTCTTTGAGGATAGTACAAAATTCTACTTTCAAACTAGGATTAACATTCAGACAATCAATTGATTTCCATTTAGCCATCTTCACTTGCCCATTATGTACAATATCAAAATAATCAAACAAAAAAATCCCCCATCTATCTGAAAGGATTGATTTTAATGGGGTCCAGTCCCTAATGGAATCCAAAGGACAATAACCATTCCAAGCATCATCCCAAAATCTAGCTTTACTACCATTATGCACAACCCAAGAAAGATGAGGCAACAAGACACTTCTACACAATTTCCACACTAGCTTAGGCCCCAGAGCTAGATTCTGATTCTCCAAACTTCTAATTCCTGACCCTCCAAGCTCTTTAGGAAGACAAACCTTATCCAAAGCTAGCAAGGGGATCCTAGATTTCCCATCCTTACTATTATTCCAAAGAAAGGATCTTAGAGTATCCTTTAAACTGACAAGGACAGACTTGGGAGCTTTGAGAATTAAGTAAATTGGCACCGCATTCAACACAAACTTAATCAGAATAATTTTCCTTGCCATGGTAAGCCATTTATGGTTCCAAGACAAGATTTTCTTTGAAACCCCTATAATTACTTTGTCCCAAAATCCCACCTTGTCCTTTTTAACAAAAAAGGGGATCCCAAGGTAGTTGCAAGGAAAATCCCCAAGTTGGAAATCCCAAAACTTTTGAAGCCTATCCTGAATCAACGAGTGAGTGTTTAAGAAGAATATCTTAGACTTGTCCTTATTGTCCTTTTGACGAGAAAATGAAACACAATTATTAACCACTTGATCGATAATTCTAGCCTCCTTCAACGATGCATTACCAAACAAAATGGTGTCATCGGTAAAAAGGTAATGGGAAATCCTCTGGTCAAAGTTTTGAATTTTGATACCCCTCCATAGACCACTTAATCAAACTGCTCTAATTGCCCAACTCAGAGTTTCAGCTAGTAATATAAACAAGAAAGGGGACAAGGGATCCCCTTGCCTCAACCCCCTAGAAGAATGGAAGAAACCACAAGGAGACCCATTGACAAGAACCGAGAATCTAGCCGAGGAGATACAAGACATGATCCATTTTATCCAAGCCAAAGAAAAACCCAGCCTTGACAAAACAACTTTTAACACATTCCATTCAACCCTGTCATAGGCCTTCATCATATCTAGCTTGAGGATCATGGTAGGACATTTCTGAACTGAAATTGAATGTAAAACCTCATGAGAAACTATTGCCCCCTCAGAAGTTTCCCTTTTTGGAACAAAACCTCCTTGCTCTAGGGAGATAATTTTTGGTAAAATTTTAGCCAATCTCATAGAAATCACTTTTGCGAAGATCTTGTAGAGGGTATTACATAAATCTATAGGATGAAAATCTGCAAAATTTTTTGGGTCCTCCTTCTTAGGTAGAATGACTATCAAGGTAGTATTCATTTCCTTAAGGATTGACCTATTATGCCTAGCTTCCTAAAGAGCCAAAAGAACATCCGATCCCACGAAATCCCAACATTTTTGAAAGAATAAAGGAGTGAATCCATCAGGCTCGAGTGCCTTGTCTAGATTCATAGAAAAAAAAACCCCCCTAACCTCTTCCAATGAAAAAGGAGACATTAACATTCTATTGTCATCAGGAGAAATTAGAGAGGGAATGTGAGATGAGATATTGTTAGAGACATCATTACTCTCAGATGAACATAGAATCTTAAAAAAATTTACTGCTTCACTAGAAATGCCCCATGACTCAGAAATAATATTCCCATGACAGTCCTGAATACAAGTAATCCTACTCCTAACCCTTTTCAATTTAGTGGTAGAATGGAAATTTTCTGTATTTTTGTCCCCATCAGCTAACCATAGCTCCCTAGATTTTTGTCTCCAATATACCTCCTCTCTTGCCAAAATTTCTTCTAACTCACTCCTAAGAGACTTAATTTCATCAAAAACTCTAGAACCCATACCATGCAGAATCACATGCCTATTCAATACATCAATCATATCCAAGATCCTTTGCTTTTCTTCAAAGATATTCTTAAAATGCAGAGAATTCCACTCCCTAATATTTTTCTTTAAAAATCTGATCTTCTTGACAATCTGAAACATTCTAGATCCTCTAACGAATGGAGCCTCACCCCACCATTGTCGCAAGAGGGTAAGGAAAGAAGGATCCCTAAACCACATGGGTTCAAAGTTAAAAGGAAATTTGTGGGAAGATCTATCTTTTAAAATAGAGAGGGAAACAGGAAAGTGATCTGACCCTATCAAGGGAAGGATAGAAGAAAAAAACTCAATATCTGAATCAAACCAATTGGAGGAAAGTAAAAATCTATCCAATCTCTCGGCAATTTGAGAAAAATTATTCCTCATGTTTGTCCATGTGAAAAGACCATTATTTGGCTTACAATAAAAAAGAGACATATCAGAAATGAATGCATTAAAGTCATCCATAGATTTCTTATTAGGACAAATACCCCCTGTTTTTTCATCCAAATCCAGAATTGCATTGAAATCCCCCCCAAAAATAATAAAAGAATGATCCCTAAGGGGGGATGAAACCCTTATGAGTTCTCGCCAAAGGCTATATTTAGCCAAGACACCCGAGGGGGCATAAATATTAAGCAACCATACTTTAAACCTAGAATTTTTGTAAGACACTAATGATAACATCCAATTTGGAGCAGAAGCAACCAATTCTACATCAACCACAAAATCATTCCATAACAAAGCCAAACCCCTTGATGCCCTAGAAGCCGGGCATGATAGGAATTTCCACCTCTTCTAAGAGGAAAAAACAAACTCAGAAGTCTCTTGGAGCATACCTATATCCCACTTAACCAAGTCTAATTGAGACTTGATCAAATGTCTCTTGTTAGGGTCATTTGAGCCTGTAACATTCCATGAAATGATCCTCATTTCCCTCGAGGGGAGGTCGACACTCCCCTCTTTTCATCCTTAGGAGAAGAAATATTCTCCCCAAAAATTTTATGTAAGCTCCTCTTAACCGCCACAGATCTAGTGACTAGAGGACTAATTAAGCACTTCTTTTTCTTTTTGATGGACCTCAAGAAATGACCAATGTTTTTCCCCTTTCCCAAAGACAAGATTGAGACCTTCTTAACCCCGGGAGAAGCAAACAAAACTTGTTGAATGCATGCATCAATTTCCAATTGAGTTTTGTAGTTTTTTCAAGGTCTACCCCTTCCTAGAGACACAACAAGGATAGGGAATTTCATCTCAACTTGGGCAATAGGAAGACCTATAGGAGTTTTAACTGAAGGTGACTGAGGAGAAGACACCAATCCTTGGGGTTCCACTCGATTTGAAGCATCCTGGGTAACATTATTGTTAAGGACCTCAAAAGGATTAAAGGAAGGGGAAAGAGGCAAACTTTTATGAATTAAATTCAAATCATTCTCAATAGAACACACAATCTTATCCAAGACCTCCTCCTCTAACTGATCCTTGTTAGAATTGAGCAAATGCTCAACTTGTCAAACCGTATGTTCATCTGGAGAAATATCTAGAGACTCCTGAGGCTTGCCAAACTCCTGATTAGGCTTACTATATGCTAACTCTTTTACCTTTTGAATTAGGAAAGCATCATCATGACTTAAGGGAATAGACTCAACAGGGGCATTATCCCCTGCACCTCCAATATTGTGTGGAATATTCATCTGACCACTCGGCCCTTCTAAAGAACTAGAAACTTTATCACCTATATTTCCATCTAGCCCACCCTCCTGAGCAGAAATACAATGATTAGGACCTTGGGGGGAGGGAGGACTTATCTAGCTAGCTCGCCAAGCATTGCCACCCTGATCCCGACAATCAGGCTTAGAATTAATAACCCCTTCCAATCCAGCCAGATTTAAAGTGTTCAAAGAATTCTCCAATTTGTCAGTGGAGGCATTAAGGAGAGATTGGTCAACATTGTTCCCTTGGGGACCCTCCTTTGGCTGATAATCAGAATCAATTGAGACATGAATAGAAGGGGCTTTAACAGGAACAGGGTTCACAGGAACATCAAAGCCATCCTTATTGTTTGTAACAAATTTTGAATTATTATTACGAAAATCCAAGAACAAAGGGGCATCCACAACAATCGAATTTTGAGTAAGGTCATTGTCCAACTTATCAATAGATTGTTTCCAAATACCCTCATTCGACTTGATATTACATGAAATTGGGCACACAAAAGTAGGGGAAACTAACACACAAATTTTTACCAGAACCTTCCCTTCCTCAAAGTCAGATTTAGATGTCAAAAAATTCCCAAAATTATCTCCTATCGATTTCTAAACTTCTAGGTCCATGAATTCGAAGGGAAGTTTAGGCAATCCAAACCAAACTGGGAAAGTTTTAGGCTTGACCCATTCTGGGACAAAAAAGGGCCTCTAAGCAAAAACCCTAATCAAATTATTACCAAACCAATGAAACGGATTCACAAGAACACCATCCCTAAAATGGGGGGAGTCAAAGACAAATACACAGGAATTCACTAATAATAACTGAAAACAAATTAGAGCAGGCCAACGTTTTCTCAATTTAGAATGCAACTTAGACAAATTGGTTTGAGGACCCCAGAATTCCCCCAAGAGTGCAACAGAGTGTAACCTCGAAGCCTTTTCTATCACAAAAGAACCTCTATAATCAAAACACAGAAGTGGGAACCATACCTCTTTCGTCGGGGCTTCATCCACCTTTTTACCTTTTACTAGACTTGAAGCAGAATGGACTTTATTACTCGAATTTACCGCATCCTTGCTAGAGATATCAAGAGCGCCCGCTGGTTTGAAAGACACGGATGCCCTAGAAGTGTCCATGGTTCCTGCGGCCACCACTTGAGCAAATGATCATTTATCACAACTAGAAATACCCTTCTGTTTCCAAATATTGTGCTTTCCCAGACCATTTCCACCCTGAGCTCACAGATTGAAGCTTCCCTTGTGACGACGTGAAGTCGGGTTGCTCTTAAAAAACCCCTGAAAGTATCTCGAAACCAGACGAAAACTCCTGCGATGACTGCCTACCTGCGGAGCCCTGTCTTCCCATCTCCCTTTTGAAAATACCCATTGAGGCACATGTGGCGGATCCTCCCACACCACATCTACCCAAGCACCAAGCTGCCTCCTATCGCTCATTTGTAGAGGCATTCAAAATTCCTCTTAATTTTAAAATTAGATCTAAGGTTGAAATTGAAATAACATTCTTTTTATTAAATAGTTAATTTGAAAAGATTAATTTATTCAATTCATTTTGTGTCTTTCTATTAATTAATTTAATTGAAATATTTTATTAATTAATTCATCTATCCTATTCCTCTAATTAATTAAATATCTAATATTTAATTATTCTTCAGATCAATTAATTGAATATCTAATATTTAATTATTTTCTCCAATCATTCGAATATCTAATATTTAATGATTATTCTTCTATCCTATAGTCTCAAATATTAAATAATTTCTTAATTATTTAATCTCTTTTTCAACTCACCTTCCATCTCCACTTCATCTTTCCTTTGCCAACTCATTAATCATGTGGCTAAAGATATTAATATTTCTTAAATATTAATTCATCATTTATCTTCAACCTCCAAATTTAATGAAATATTGTGTACATACACATATTTCTTAAATTTTCTTCTATATTATCTCCAACATCCCTACATCTTAGGAAGGACTTGAGTCCACTTGTCTGCTCTTGCCTAAATCTTCTCCAACCATCCCTAGATTCCCTCAGTTAGCAACCTAGTCAAGGTGAGATGAGTGACACTTGTCTTCTCCTTCCCCCTTTCTCTCAACCTTCACCTTTGCTCACAGCCATCCAAATCTATAGATCTGATCATGACCATTGATCTAGGCCATATCATCTTATCCTCTCAAGGTCTATAAAATCAAGAGTTTGAGTTGAGAAAGAGTTAGTCTTCAAGTGATTTTTCAAGCTAATCATTTGTGAAAACTTATGCATCCGTGAGTTTTAATCTTGAAACAATTAGCATTTTAGCATAGTCATTTAGCATTTCATATCATAGCATTAGTTAACTATCATTTATTAGTCCATTCTTCATATGCCATCTTGGAAGCTATTAGTGCTTGTCTGAGAGCACACCATCTGCAACCAGGAATAGTGGAGTTAGGACACAATGAGACATAAATCATGAAGGTAATAATATTATTTTTATTTTATATGTATTTCATGTAGTTTTATTGGTTGGGTTTGGATTTTCCTGTAGCAATTTCCTTTATATTTTATGAAACTAACATGTTGCAGGTAGTATTCTGATGATCAAATTCAAGTTGACACACCTATCAAACAACATGCCTAACTGATATATCATTCCTTGAATAAGCACCCTATCAGATATCATGTCCTAATGGATACATCTTTCCTATCATGAGCATCCTATCAAGAAACACATCTTTGGCAAGAAGATCATTATGGATGTTGACTCTTTTGGTCTAGTGATTCTTATCTTTTCATTTGTTTTATCTTATATCATGTCCCTATGCTACTCAAGGATATCCACAAGTGATTAGAGGAGCGAGGATGGGGCATGATTTTTATCTTTAATTTCTATTTTCCATTTGTTTTGACAATATTGCTAGGGCAACTAAGTTCCTTGTGTGCGATTCGGGTTCTATTTGGCATAATAAAAAAATCTGATGCAAGTTAAAGGTCATCTAACACTTTCTTCCATCAGGATCAACATTCTCTATGGTTACTTCCTTACATATTCCAACAAGATCTGTTGTCACTAGCACATGAGTCAGGGGATTTGTTGTTTACAATGTGTTTATCCATGCAAAAGGATAGTCCTCACCATGGTCTTTCCATACCTTGGTGCAATATATGCATTTGCCACATAATAAGGCTTTATGATGATATTATTGTACACTAGTGAAAGCACAATGAAAATTGAAGACTAGTCTATCAATTTTAATCCATCAACATCTTATCAATCCATCAATCTATGAATCAATCACATCTTATCTATCTGGTCAATTGAACTTAATTACATCTGATATCGATCAACCCTTTTCTATCATCAACTAACATTATTCACTTCTTACAAACCATGCTTCTATTTTACGATCTTTCATCTTTCACTTAACATTCTTCTTCTTTCGAGAGATCATTCATGCCTTTAATGCACAAACAATCTCTCAAGAGGGCATCCCACCACAATGCCATTGGGGCATGGTGGGGCAAAATTTTGACGATTTTTCCTTGAAACAATGTTCAAAATCACATTGTCTCAAAGAGGGGAAAAATGTAGACATCAAAAATAGCCCTAACACCTGTGAACACCGTTAGATTCAATGATAGTCCCAAAGACACTGACGGGGGGGGGGGGGGGGGGGGGGTGTGAATCAATGTCTAACTGGTTAGCGGAATATTTAAACTTATTGATAACTTTGCAACCCAAAAAAGTGTACCGGTAAATAAGAATTATTGCAATAAACACAAATAACAAAGACAACATAGAAACACACCATAACACAAGATATTTTAACGAGGAAACCTAGTGTGGGAAAAACCTCGGTGGGATTTGTGACCCACAATATTTACTCACTGGCCAATGAATAAATACTACTTACAATAGGGGCCTGCACATGCAGGGAGGCCAACAACCTAGAGCTCATTGCTCAATGAAGAGTCACACTAAGTACAAAATGGATAATTAAATCCAATACAATGTACTTCTCAAAACAACATCTCTAATGCCAGGTTCGGTACCGATTTAAGCTCAATTAGATACCTTATCCAAAAACCTTTGATGTCACTAAACAATTATTTTCTACCATACATATCATGTGTCTCACACATCTCATACCTCTCTCACATATCAAAATGTCCTATAAGATCTCATACATATATGAGTCTTTTACAATATACCATGTTGGCTTACAAAAGATAATTATATTACAATAAATAAAAGTTCATCCTATGTCGGCTGGAGTGTCGGTATGCTTTGTTGCCGATGGAAGTGCCTGCCAGTGCCGGTGTCTACCGGTGTATAATATATGTGATGTCAGGCATGTAGAAATCTATTGCCGGTGGGTTGCCAGTTGGTTGCCATCAATGACAACATCAACTATTCTCATAAGAGTGTAGAATGCCAACAAACACCACTTTTATTAACATTCCTCTTAATTAATTAAATAATTTTATTATTTAATTAAACTAATTCTATTCTTCTAATTCAAATTCAAAACACTTTTTCCTCCACTTTCACAATTAAATAATTTTGATTATTTAATTAAATATCTTTCTATCACATAATTAAATAATCATGGACCCATTATTATTTAATTATAATTATCACTTCCCTTTTATTAATTAAATAATTTATATTATTTAATAAATCTACTTTAATTATCCTCCCAAATTAAATAATTTTTCAAAATTATTTAATTTACTAATTATGTCTTCACAATTAAATAAATTTCTTAATTTATTTAATTTCCCCTCACATGTCAAAAATTAATTTTCTCCAAAATAAATAAAATATTTATTTATTTATTTCTCCTACAACATATGTTTAAAATGGCTAATTAGTCCCTCCTATTAACTACCACTGACTTTGAGTTCCACTCTTAATCACCCTTTTTTCTGACCAAGTCAATCAATCCACCTAACTCCCAATCAATTCACTTAGCAACCTATTCATTCCCCCTAATAAATCAATCAAGTTAGTTGACTAATCAATCAAGTGCAATCACATGAGCAATTAACTCTTAGTCAAATTGCCTTAACAATCCTCAACCATTGGTCATTCTGTTGATCTTTTAGTCTTAATTGTGGATTGATATCAAGAAATTTATAAAAGCAACCCTGATCTCCTATTATCAACAACCACAAGTTTTTGAGCTTTTGTTCAATCATGCTACTAACAAAGTGCTACGATTCTAAGAGCCATAGTCCACACATCATAAAGGGAGAAGATAAATGAAGGCCTTTTGCATGGATTCGATATTGGATTGCATCGGTTAATGAATTATTCATTTGTTGATTTTGTATGCATTCCTTATTGTTATGATGAGAATTTAGTAGTAGATTTTAGTTTGTGGTTGTTTGTAGGATCTATTACATGTTTCCCAAATTTTTAGTCGTATAGTACAACACATGAATTTTTTTTAGAACTAAAACTTTAATATCTCTTGAATGCCACATGATATTGAGATGATTCTTTCACCATTCACTTCATATTTTAGTTTCTCTCCTTGGCGTAAGTTTTCAAGTTCATACGTGTGCAAATGTAAACTTACTAAAAATACTAGACCTACCATTTTGGCCCTTATTGATAAATAAACAATATTTTTGGGTGATGCAAGATTGCTCTTACATCTTGGATGCTCTTGCTTCAAACACTTGAGGTAATTTTATAAGTGACCTTGTCACATCTCAAGTGTTTTGAGGAAAATCAAGATGGTCAACCTTTTCATTAGATAGCCATAACAAACCTTGAACATGCATTCCTTTCTATTTAACCAAATACTCTTCAGATTGCATGTTTCTTGTGCTTCTACCCACACAACTATCCAAGATGTCTTCTATCTCCTTTTTTAAAGTAGGTGTTAGAATATTCCATTGTTGCTTTTCTAATTTGAATTCATTGTCTCCTTCATGATAGTATGTTGAATGTGAAATATTACACATAGGTGAAATGTTAAGTCCAATTGGAAACTCTACCTCATAAGCATTTACTAAATCATGCTTCTTCAGGATTTTGTATGGAGCAAATTTGTATATCTTCAAATTATTATATCTTCCCATTGGAAACCTGACTTTTCTCAAGGTGAACCATGACTTCATCTATTGCAAGGTGTGCACCCTTGGTCTCCTTGTGTTGTGCAGTGTAATGCTCAAGTTTGCGACATGACTTAACCACCTTTCGTGAATTCATTAAGTCTCATGGTTGTATCAGACATTAACAAGTCAATCTTTTGGTACAATGACAACTGTGTTTCTAACACATGGTATTAGAGCCTAGGTCATAGGTTCAAACCCCTCTCTTACATTGGGGGGATTATTGCAAGGTGTATGCCCTTGGTCTCCTTGTGTTGTGTAGTGTAGTGCTCAGGTTTGTGACATGGCTTAACCGCCTCTCATGGATTCATTAAGTCTCATGGTTGTATCAGGCATTAACAAGTCAATCTTTTGTTGCAACGACAATCATTTTTCTAACATTCATCTCCAATATGAAACTCCTTAAATCTCCTCTTCTAATCTACCTCATCCTTGTACTAAATACCCATCTTATTAATATGCTTTATTATCTCCTCAAGCAAATTCTTTAGGTGCTAGAAAAATATTCAACTTTGACACTTATTTTTTCCTTTGTCCACCTTCCTTAACTCTAAAGCATTTATCAAACCACTCCCATATATAATATATAATGGTGATTTACCAATACTCTTTCTGACATAATTGTAAGAAAATTCTTCCTATGGTAAAATTAAATCCCATTGCTTGCATTTATCTCCTATTAAGCATCTTAGTAGGTTACTCAAACTCTTATTCACCAGTTCTATCTGTCCTTTAGTCTATGAATGGTGTCTGTAATTAAACTTTAAATTTATCTTCAAATTATACCATTTGATCCTCAAAAAGTACCCAATAAAATTGGTATCTCAATTTGAACTATACTCTTTGGTAGACCATGTAGTCTCACCACGTCTTTGAAAAATAACTCTGTAATGTGAACAACATAATTTCTATTCTTACAAGAAATGAATGTGCCATCTTAGAAAATCTATCCACAACCACAAATATAATCATGTCCTCCCCGTGTCCTTAGTAAAACAAGAAAAAAACCTATACTAATATCCTCCCACGACCTCTCAAGTACAGATATAGCCCTATATTCTGACTCACTCCTTTTTCCATCTGACATAGTCTACAAATCTATGCAAATTTAGTCACATCTTGTTGAAATTGTGGCCAATAATAATACTCACTGACAAGTGTAATGACTTTATCTCAACCAAAGTATCTAGGTAACCCTCACTATGCTCCTCTTTGATGATCAAGTTATCTTTCATGAAACTGTTTAAAATGGACAATTGGCTTCCTCTAAACAACATCCCATCTTAGATTATGAAATCCAACCATCTTTTCCTATCTAAAGTAACATGCTCCATGCAATCTCTCCAAGCTTTTTCAAAATTAGGATCCTCAAGATACAAACTCTCGAGTTCATCAACCAAAAAAATTTCTATCTACATCTATGTGCCTCCTACTTAAGGAATTTGCAACTCTATTAGATTTTCCACTTCTAAGCTTCAAAAAAAGTATATCTATACAAAAACTCAACCCATTTCAAAACAAACTCTTTGGCAGCAAATAATATCTCCATTTGTTCAAAGCCTAAATTTTAGCATAAAATTCTTGATCATAGATATAATACTTTTCTTGGCATCATTCAACATTTCATATAAATAACCAATGGGTTTACCTTTTTCACTCAAAAATTTTTCTATAGTATTTCCACTAGGATCACAATCTACCTGAAATACCATATTGAAACTTTGAAGTTATAAAATAGATTTCTTTGTGACTTTCCTCTTCAAAATGGCAAAGCTCTTCACTTCCCTTGTAGTCCACTTAAATTCTTTTATATCCCCTCTCATTGTTTTAGTTAACGGTGCACAAAAACTATTGAGATTCTTGAAAACTTTTTTGTAAACACTTGTCAACATGAAAATATATCACCTCTATAGTACTCCTTGGTGTAGGCCATTTAATGATAGCTCAAACATTTTTGGGGGTCCATCCTAAGACCATTTGTTGAAACAATGAATCCTAGGTATTCCAACTCCTTCACAAAACTATACTTCTTCAGGTTAATCAACAATTTCTCCTTTCTTAGCTTCTTGAAGAATCTTCTTATATGCATTAGGTGCTCCTCCAATGTCTTACTAAAAATAAAAAATATCAGCCAAATAAATAATGAAAAATTTACCCAAGAACTCTTCCAATACCTCTTTCACAAACTAAATGAATTTTCTCAATGCATTGGTTAGCACAAAAGGCACAAATAGCCACTTGCAGAAGCCCTCCTTCATTTTGGAGGATGTCTCCCATTCATCTCCTTCTCTAATTTAGATATGGTGATATCAACTCTTCAAATCAATTTAAAAATTGATAATGATAGTAAAGAAAAAAACAAAGTAGAATAACCAATCAATTCCAACTCAATTTTAGGCATAATCTGGCCTAAATGTGTGCCTTCAGAATTTGTTGGCAATGCGTGCTTGTGTTGTCCTAACCATCCAATTATTGCGTCACTTTTAAAATTCAATCAACTATATCATCTTCATCATCCTTTAAATTGGTTAGTTTAATCTCCATTTATTGTGTAGGTAGACTAAATATCAATGTAGTATTCTTCATGTTGTGATTGTCATGCATGGAATCATAAGAATGTCCTTTGGTTGCTTTGTATTCATGGCATGGGCCTTGTGTATCTCATATGTTTTCACTTGAACATGTGCAATATCAGTAGGATCCTCATTGGTGATGCCCTCTTTTGTCAAGCCCTCTTGTAATGTGTCGAGTTTTGCTTCGTAGGGTGTAAACTTGGTGGTAATTCAATGCTTAATGCTTGCCAAAACCTTGTGTGCTTGAATCATCTGATTGTTAAAATGCATAAGAAGTCAAAGGTGACTTGAATCATAACATTTTGGCACATATCATTGTCTTTCTTTGCATCCATTCATTTTGTCACTTTCACTACCACTTCTCACCTTGTTGGTGATTCTACTATATGCTTTTTGACATCCTCAACTTTGATCATTTTCTTTGTTCTTCCTTTGTCCCTTTCTAAGATTACCTTTATCAATTCATGCAACTTATTCTTCTACCAATTATGTTGGAGTAAGGAGAAGTTATAGGAGCATCTCCACTACATCCAATTGCTTCTAGATTTGATCCCCAACTAACAATATTTCTACTACCTCCTTCAATACATCACAATGAGGTTGAATGGTGTGTTTCTAAATGTTTTGAGGACATGTAGTAGTGGTTTGAATTTGTGCATGTTTCTCATCTCAAAATATAGCTTGATTATCATAAGAAACTTGTAATGGTAAGATATAAGAATTCATTTTCTCGATGATTTACTATGTCAATTTTGTTGTACTTGTTTGTCTTTTATGACCAAGTTATAGTTGCTAGCTCCCCCTTAGGATTATTTTTATATGACTACACTAAAATTTTGATAGTTCAAGTAGTCAATTTTTTGAAAGGAATGGGTGCACAAACCATCAAGGCTATTTCATGACTTTGGTAGCCTCTTCAACAATCCAAGTATACTAGAAAATGTAATTGCAAAAAGGTCACCATCCTACATGTGTTTCACCATTAAGTAAACAATTTTGTATCCTTTTTCACTTGTCCAACAATGGTGCAAATGTGAAGTAAATACAACAAAGCTTCTTCCATCAAATCTAGAGGAGTTTACATAAACTATGGGAGAGTAGCCTCCACAAACTAATTGAGAAAATATATAGTGCAAGTTCTTGCACACAATTGTCAAGCCCATAGATGTGGTTTGTGGTACTTGCATTGAAATACACATTCTTGTGTTCTTGTGTAATTGGTTTCAATTCTTGAGGATGTGGTCGACCTTCTTTTAGTTCACCCCCTTGTCCTATTACCTGGATTAGTGCCTACATTGAAGGGGGTAGTCTGTCATTATTGGTGCATAATCCATTCTTTACTTCTTGGCTCTTGAATGCTAACTCTTACCATCCTTGTGTGTTTGTGCATAGGAAGAGAAATTTCATTGGAAATGCCATTGCATTGATTTGTTTTTGACATATGTGGTCCTCTTGATAAAGCATTTTATCTTGTAGGTGCATCTACTTGTCCTACCTTGATACCTTCAACCACTTTCTTATCAATTGACACTTGTGGTGTAGCTTGAATGAACCTTGTAGCTTTACCTCTCTAGATGGCCTACGAACATCTCGCTCCATATTTTCAACTAACACTTTAATGGGCCACACAAAACTATAGGTTTGGGTAAGAATTCCCTTAATCAATGTTCTTGTCATCAATCATTGGGGCTTGGTGATGACCATCTTTGTTAGAATGTGTGTCATTGTGCTTGGTACTTTGTCTCTCACTAAATCTAAAAATTGACCTTGCAAAAATGATGATGCACTCCAAATTGGATATTAGGATACACACGAACCTCAAGAATGACCATGTGTCAGTTAATTTTTTTTTTTCAAGTACATCTGCCCAAGTTTCCATCATCAATCAATGGGTGTTTGTCTCGTCTCCAAGAGATGATGTGAGCATCATATTTTGAAACATGATGTGAGGATCATCTTTTATGGTCTTTCTTCTTCTCCACATCATGTCCTCTAATATACCAATATGTCACTCCCTGCTATGAGGCCAAGAGGACTTAAACAACAAAAACAATGAAAATGCGAATAGTTTTTTTTTAATAAAGGATTACATTACATATGCGAGAGAGATACATCCATCAAGATAAAAAGTCATACATAATTAACAACTAGTAACTGTCCTCAAGGCCCCATAACAATGTAACTCATGGTTGAACATCATCCAATAAACCTAACAATAACTGCTTTACAAATTACAACATAGTTTGATTACATAGGTACAAGATACATACTACGTAGATTGAGAATTTACATATCAACATCAAAATACATTACAAATGATCCTTAATGATTCCATCTCCAAGAGTACATGAAGAGATATAGGACAAAAATATGCATAGAAAAAAAGGTCTCCAATCATCCAAGAGCCATCACGAACAAGAATCTGAAGGAGCCAAACCCAATTGGTGCGAATAACACTCCACCCAACCATGTGGTACCATATGGTCCACCCCCTGTGCTAGGAGGTAATAGCCAGACCCACAAGGCGGAAGAAAACATACAAGGGTACCAAACATCAGTCACAAGAGTACCATCAAGAAAAAACTCACAAGTGACTCATAAGAGAATCAACAAGATAGAACAGACATGAAGCTCACAAGAATTAACATCACATTAAACACAAGAGTAATACAACCAACTTCCAAAGGCCCAAAGCAATCAACATAAGGATAAACCAACATAAGTTAACCAACCACTTCCGAAGTTCCCAAAAACAATCCACATAAGGAATCAAAAGACACAAGTTACCACTAGGTTGTCATGAGTTACCCTGGTAGGTCTTCACTAGGTTCCAACCCCCATCTTGAGTTACCCTGGTAACCTCTCCTGACCCCCGACCCCCATACCAACACTAGTGGACCACACCAACCTTTCAAAAGGACAAGTTTGGTGGAAGCCATTCCAGGCCCTTCTCTACTTACCTCAGCCCTATACAAACACTTGAGTGTAAGAGAGGCAACAAGAATTTAATCTTATTAATGTTATCTAGCTACTCACCCAAGTTCATTATTTAGGTTTTCATGT